>NW_016158733.1:110120-113760 GCF_001687245.7 Rhagoletis zephyria
CGAACCGAACACTGATTTTGGTAATAAAATTCAATGATTTGCAAGCGTTGCTCGTTAGTAAGTCTATTCATGATGAAATGTCAAAGCATACTGAGCATCTTTCTCTTTGACACCATGTCTGAAATCCCACGTGATCTGTCAAATACTAATGCATGAAAATCCTAACCTCAAAAAAATCACCCGTTATGAGAATTTAATTCGGTTTTGTTGTTTGCTTAAAAATTATTTGTTATTTTGCAAATACATATTGGGGGAAATAATATTCGTAAGTAAAATTTTTGGAACAAAATTTTTGTGTATGCAAATTGTTCCTGCAAATTTTGGACAGTAATTTAAATAAGGAGTTATACCAAAATATTTTTATTTTATGTTGACAAAAAAATTTTACATAAATTTTTGCTTAAAAATTTTAGCTCATAATCTAAGGGATACTAAAATATTTCAATTTTATGTTTGAAGACAAAATAGAATTGGATTTAAATTTTTTGTTCAAAAACGTTTGAACTAATAATCTAAAAAAAACCAATAATAAAAATTTATATTTTATTTTAGATATGAACTAGTTTACTTTAATGTGTAAGCACGTTTTTTTAACTTTTTGTTTTTGCACAAAAAATTTAATATCAAAATATTTGGTGAAAATTCTTTTCGCAAAAAAATTGTTGTGCAAAATGATGTAAAACTCTGACATCTACTAAAAAATTTATACTCCGTTTTCCGTAGTAAAAGGTTCTTGTTGCTTTGTTTTGTAATCTGTACATATGTACATTAGGGTGGTCCTTTAGTAATCAAATGAATGATTTTTTCAGTCTCATCCCCTCAATCGGTAACAACACGATCATGGATATCACATAAAAATTTTGATGCCTCTATGGAGACTCAAAAAATTAAAAAATTTTATCATTTAATACTGACGAAATCCAGTGTCATATAATGGCGCTAGACTTTTACAAAAAAAAAATACTAAACATCGAATAAATATAGCCAATTAAATCTTGTATGTTGGCTAATTCGCTAAGTACTAATAAAGTTACTACAAAAATTTTGAGAAAACTACTACCTAAGAAAATTTGTAGAAATTTAGGCAAGTAAAGAAAAAATCAAGTAGTAATAATAATCATGAAAAAGCCAAAAGTTTGCTTCCACCTTTTATAGCCCACCCAAAAACTACACTTCGAACACTTGCACCTCATGAAAATTTAATCAACACCCACCAGTGCGTATGAGTAACCTTAATCGTAAACAGAGCGAGGCGAAGTGAAATAATGAAGTGATATAAAAGTCAAAGTTTAGTAGTTGGAAATGTCTTAATGGTAAGTGAGTGAGTGGCATGTGGCACAGGTAAAGGAGCAGGACATTAAAAGCAATGGATTTACTTAAACAAGGGTTTCTATAATCGTGCTTATGTGTCTCACATGTAGAGCAAATGAGTTACTTTATAGCCAAACTGACAATGTACTAATGGAGAGTAAAGGGAATGTTTATAGTAATGTCTTAAATCGTAAATGAGTACTTAAGATTGCGATTAGGAGAGGAAACAAATTTTCTTGCGGTATGTAAGCATTTATAGGTTGATATGAATGTTCTGCTGTCAATAGCGGAATGGCATGTTAGAGGCAAATTTAATTATGTATTAACCTGAAATATTTTACTTAAGGAAATATTACTGAAAATTGTTTATATTTTTAAATTAAAAATTTTAGAAATCTATATATATCCAAATCTCTGAAATTTTGTGTATGATTTGTTGCACTTTAAGCTCATCAGAAAAAATTTAACTTTGATTATTTTTTTGAATTTATTTTTCCAAAATTTCCAAAAAATGTTAAAAAAGGGAAAAGAGTTTTTGCTGATTTTAAAAAATTCACATACTTCGGCGAAAATATACCTCAAATTAAAAATTCATTATAAATTGTTTTCCGAACAAATAAAAATTGGATAAAAACTTATAAATAAATTTACTATGGGGACCTACAGTTTGATAACTTTATTGATTAAAATTAAAAAAAATCGCCAGATAACTAATTTTTAAAACGCTTAAATATTTTACTAGGTTAGATCATAGGATTTTTTCTAAGCAAGATTAAAGAATATTTTAAAATCTACACAATCTACCATGCGTTTTTCCCTCTGACCTCAGGATTTTTTAAAGGACCTTTAACCTTCAGTGCAATGTACAATAACAATATGGGTATCAAACAAGAGAGAAAATGCAGTAAAATTGAAAAATTTTAAATTTGTTTGTGCATAAGAGTGAAAAGGATTCGAAGATGCAGCTAAAAAACACACACTTTGTGGCAAGTTATTTAAAAACTAAGTTAGAAGCAGTCAAAAATTTTAAAGGAGTAAGTTAAATATAGGAGTGTTTGCAAAAACAAACTGAATTGGAAATATGAAGTAAACGAATGAAACTAAAAACAAATTTTTGTTCAAATTTCGATATTTAACACTGATTCGAAAAAAAAAGATTTTTGCTGAAAATTTTCGTGTAAAAAATTTGAAATTTTATTTTTCCAAAAAAAAATTAACTTTTTCTAAAAGCAAAATACAGTTTGCCAAAAGTAATATTAGCTTGATGCACTTAGATTATTTGTATTGTTGTAATTTTCTCCAAACAAAATTCGATTTTTTTTTAAATTTAGATTTATACAATTTTAATTTAGATTTATACAAATTTAGAATTTTTAGAAGCTTAAAGTGCTTTTGTCTGAGTGTGGGGTTCCGCCATGATTTTTTTTTTTTAACTTTTATTGTTTTTAATTTATGCATTTTCATAAAATTTCGCATTGAAAACAAGTGGTTCAACAAAAAAAAATTGAAATTAAATTTTGATAGTTTTTAACAAATCTAGAAATTGGTTGTTAAATTCAGGTTGACAAAAAATTAATTTGGATTGTTTAAAAAGAAATATAAAACTTTGGGGTTTTTCAGACCGATTCGAAAATTTCAGAACAGTTATGTCTCAAACATAAAACAAAATTTTAGAAATACATTTTTTTCATAATTTGATTTTTTGTTTTGAAATTTAATTTTTTTCGACCGAAATTCCTTTTTTTAATTCATTCCAGTTTGTCAAATGAAGCTCAAATATTTTAAAATTAACTTAATTTTTCTTGTTAGAGTGTTTTTAAATCTGAAGATTTAGGCAAAGCAAATTTTTATAAATTTTATTTAGTCATATTTTTTCATAGAATCTCTATGCCTTAAGGTTTCTTATGTTGCAAGAACAACATTTAAAATGACCTGCCAATTTATGATATTTTCAATTTTCAATAATAAAAATGGAAAATAAATGAGAAAAACTTGACTTCAAAATTCAATAAAAATATCCAAATACAAGTGCAAGCTACTTTCGCATTCGTAATAGAAATTTAATTAAATTTAAGCATAATAGTACGACCTCAATACAAATAGCAATAACAATACTTAACAACAATAAACAAAACAACCGAACAGACAAAAGAGATTTTCAATAAACTCACAACCAACAACAGCAAAAGCAACAAAATAGCCTTTGGAGTCCCTGTACTTGTTATTGTTTTTGCAGTTGTCATTGTTCTGTGTTGTGGCCAAAGCTTGTAATGCGAGTAATTCATGAAATTTGTACGAGAAGCAAGTTTTTCGTGTGAACGAACGAAAA
>NW_016158734.1:0-879 GCF_001687245.7 Rhagoletis zephyria
CGGTTGTTGTTGCTTGCGCGCGTTGTAGCCGCTACTGAGGCGGTTGTTGTTGTAGTCGCGCGTTTTTGTGGCTCTGGCGTCGCGCGTGTTGTACCCGCGGCTGTGGCGGTTGTTGGTGCTGTAGTCGCGCGTTGTTGTTGCTATCGCGCGTCGTCGCAATAGCCGCTGCTATGGCGGCGTTGTTGTCGCTCCTGTGCTGACCGCTGCTGTGGCGATTTTTGTTGCTTGCGCGCGTTGTAGCCGCTACTGAGGCGGTTGTTGTTGTAGTCGCGCGTTGTAGCCGCTACAGAGGCGGTTTTTGCGTAGTCGAGCGTTTTGCCCCCGCGGCTGTGCCGGTTGTTGGTGACTATTTTTGCCTCNGCGGTTTTTGCGTAGTCGAGCGTTTTTCCCCCGCGGCTGTGCCGGTTGTTGGTGACTATTTTTGCCTCGCTGTGCCGCTGTTATAGCGGCTGCTTCTGTGGCCGCCGTTGTTGTTGTTGCGGTGGCAGTCCCACTTAAGAGCAGACCAGAGCAGCTATAGCAGAAATAAAAACAGTTAGATAAAGGAACAATTCTAATGGAATACAGTTTTGCTATATGTCTAACCCCATGATATAAAAATAGCAGGTAGTTTCATTTATTGACATTCGTTGTTATTGCCGACCACTTGACTCTTTACCAGTTTGTGACATTTAACTAAAATCATGCTCCCAGATTCACTAGTGGGAAAATTTTTATTTTTTTGAAAGAGTAAAAAAAAATTGAAGTTAGTGAAGTTGGATCAAAATATTAAAAGAAAATTCTTGCGCGTTTCCAAACTGCAAAAATTCGGTACATTCGGTAATGCCCTGCAACTTGTAACAGTGCTAATTTTTGGAGTTCTCGGAATTTTCTGATGGC
>NW_016158734.1:2756-15950 GCF_001687245.7 Rhagoletis zephyria
AAAAAAAAATTTAAGTTAGTGAAGTTGGATCAAAATATTAAAAGAAAATTCTTGCGCGTTTCCAAACTGCAAAAATTCGGTACATTCGGTAATGCCCTGCAACTTGTAACAGTGCTAATTTTTGGAGTTCTCGGAATTTTCTGATGGCACTGCAAAAAAAAATATATACAAAAATATAAGCTCGAAACTAGGTATTTGTTACAAGAAGTATCCACATAAGATGGAAACTACTGCAGTCTCATTTTATAAAATTTTTGTTTATAGGAAAACGCATAGTAAGGCAGTTTGCGTACACCGGTTCGGTTATTTGTACAATGATTTTGGTTATCGTGCCCGAACACGTGACCCGAATCAAAGAAATTTTAACAATACGTCTAGTCAAAGGATTACACCTTAACCAAAAAAAAATCGGTTTGAAATATGCACTTTTCTGTAAAGTCGGAGGTGGATTTTGCGTAAAAATTCTGTGGATGGCGTAACCGGGGTTGGTTTGATTAGGTTAATTGGCTAGCGCGGCCGAAGACCACCAACGCGGAAAGAAGCTTTGCGCAAAATATACTGCCGATGGCCTAACACAAGTTAATTTTTCTTCGCAAAAAAACTTACCTTACTGCCAATCTGGGGGTGATTAGCTAGGTCCCACTCGCCTGTTCAGCAGCTTTTGGAGGGTGCTCCGGGTGGTCGTCGATACTAACGCTATTCACACCGCTTCCTTTTTTCCTGATTTGGGCTAGCAACGCGTTCACCAATCGACACTTGCACTTTTTGTATCACTTTTGTTCGTGCGAAGAATTCGACACTTTTACATATGCATAATGGAGCACTTGTATATACCCCAAATTCGACTGCACCTAATTTAAGTTATTAAACTCCGCAATATTGCAATTACACGGAATTTTCCACCTCAATTTGGTTATTTGCTATTCACTTTGCGAATGCGCCACAAAAATGATCGTACAACTCAAACAAATGAAAACCATTCAGCTCGTGCAGTAAAAAGTAACTCGTAGCAAAAACGTAAATGGCTGACATGGGGGTTGCCAGCAGGTTTTATACCCGCTGCCAATTACGTCGCAACTTTGGGGTGCCAGTTTGAGATGGCCGTATTGTCATCGATATGCATGAAACCCGATTGGGTTTATTTGTTCTTTTTTTCTTATATTTTATTAGAAAATTAGGAATACATAGTTTGATTTTGGAACTACATAACCGATTTACGCTATGTAAATGTAGATCAGGGCGTCAAAATTTATTGATAAGATATTTTATTTCCAGAAAACATAACTTTTGCAATTTATTACCTTACTCTATCGACTATTGTTAGAAAGCTTAGTTTCAGGAAATGTTAAAGAGGACCTGTCTATGTTAAGTATCCTAAAAGTTGGAAATAATGATATTGCAATATTTGGAAAAGAAAAATTTAGTTATTTTGTGTTAGAAAAAGGAAATGATTCTCTTAAAAGCTTTATTTAATAATAAACGCTGCATGCATATCGATTTTTGTCATTTCGGCCCTCTCTATATCTCGCTTAATTTGGTAACGGGAGTCTCGCGTGGTTTTTTGTAACGCAGTTTAGCGGAAATTTTGGTAACGGTAGTTCGTGCCGCCAATGGTATCACGACACGCACAAGGTGTAGTGATCTCTTTTCCGCTTAGAGGCATTTTATGTGCATGCGGGTAATTTTCCATGTAGTGGCAACCCCACCAAGAGTTGTCAAGATGGCAGACTCACATTGGAAGTTTTAGCGTTGTCGTATGCCCTGGACAATATTAGATGGTAAATTTTTATGGCACGCTACCGGGTGCGCTATATGCCGAAGAATAAAGTATTTGTTTTGTGCGGCGGACAAGTACCCATAACAAACCTGCTTCACTTCCCGACTCGTCACAGAAGCGAACAGGAAAAAGGGTTAACTGTCTTTGCAAGGCGTCCGCAAGAGTGTTAGTTGGTAAAATCACAAGAACGTGGGGCACGACTCACCCCTGAGATATAGAGTCTCAAAATTAAGAAGAATTTAGCCGGGCAAAACATTACCATCTCGGAGTTACGTCAGGTGACAGTTAGGGTTAGTCAGACTCAGTATTGGTAGATCAATACGTTTAGTTCTACGATACGGGACCACTGGAGTTAATGCTTGAGCTATTTTCCGCGTCAGTATTCGCTTGTAATGCTGGGTGGATCAGTTTTGCCTCGCCTAAGTCTACTGAATTGTTCAGTACTGAGTCGGCTCCTATCATTCTTGTATTTGTGAAACAATGGATTTAATGTTTTAAAAGGTTCAGTCAGGGGTTTCAGTAAGTCAGGGTGGTTTCCGTAATTCTGGTAGAAAAGAAAAAGAAAATAAAGAAAGGAAAAAAAAATTAAAGGTTAGTTCAGAGTTTGCCTAGCATATTGACTTGGAAACTCAATCCCGGTTGCGTAACTAAGTGTGGGTTACAGTAGCGTTCTTTGCGAATTGCTCAAGTCAGAACTATGCCGAGTGAGCTCTGGGAAAATTTCAAGTCCGGTGTTGCGGTGGTTCTCTATTGTTTTAGGCCAGAGAAGCCTACCCCCCAAAGTGCCGAACTTAGCCGGTCTTTACACCCTGCCCCCCACTAGTTCAACACCGCTAAGAAGAACACAGGGCAGGCTGTCCTGAAAAGGACACTTGGCCGCGAGTTTATAGCCGTCCGACGGCTGGGAAAAGCGTGTATATATTTATTTTGTTTCCTATTCATTATGGCTTTGCGGCCCAAGAGACACTTTCTTAAAGGAGAACTCGTCAAAACTCCGAAAGGCATTAGACATTTTGATAAGGAGAACTCGTCAAAACTCCTAAAAGAAGTAGACATTTTGATAAGGAGAACTTGTCAAAATTCCGAAAGGCATTAGACATTTTGATAAGGAGAACTCGTCAAAACTCCTAAAAGACCATCCTAATGGGAGTGCGGATTGTCAGGCAGTTCACGACTCCCGGTGGGAGCGCGCGTGAACGTCCTATTAATATAGATGCTCGGGGAGGATTCTGGGCGGTTTATCCCCGACCGCCAAAGCGCCCAGTGAAAAGGACAGTGCGAGAAAAAAAGGTACTCTATTCACATTCGTTGGCTAGAGTTAGCCACCCCCCAATTGCCGAACTTAGTCGGTCTTCACAGTACGGCCCCTCCGCTAGTCCAGTAGCTCGTTTCTGTTCCGGTTCTCTACCTGTGCGAATTCATATATGAACTCGCCGCCTTGTTCTCTACTGCTAAGGAGTTGTAATGAATGACGTATATTCCCTACCAGCAGAGAGATGATCGGTAGGGAAGAGTTACAGAAGCGAGTTACAGCCCTACATGACTTAGCTTCGAGGAAAAGCCATGCAAAGTTGGACCCCGGGCAGTCTGCGGGCGGTCAAGGTTTTACCCTATCGCTAAGCTTAATAATTGCAAAAACATGTATATATATAAATTTCNGCATTGCCTACCTTTCGCAGAACACGACACTTGATATATTTAGGCAAGAATTTAGCATTTATGCCTTGCTTAAAATTGCTAAGAGCGAAGTTTTTCCGGAATACTTCTTGTCCTTCCCGGTAATTCACAACCCGCGTACGTTTGTTGTACGTGTTCGCTGCTCTGTCTTGCGCTAGCTCAAGGTTCTTTCGTATGTGTTCGCGAATGTTTGCTAACTTGTCAGCTCTGCTTGTAATCGGGACTTCGTCTTGTCTTAGGCTACCCAGTTTCTCCAGTATGTGATAGGCTGACGCATGTTGTATCATATTTTGTCCGAATAACGCGTAGTAAGGCGAGCTCTGAATCGACGTATGGTAATCGCTTCTTAAAACCGACAGAATTTCGGGAATGTTTGTCCCAGTCCATGTGATCTGGCTTGTCCTTGTCTTCTAACTTTCGAAACAATCTCTCTGTTCACTCGTTCGGAGGCGTTAGCCTGCGGTGAGTATAACCCGGTCTTAATGAATTGCTTCCCGTTATCACTATGGACGAATTGAGGGACCCCGAAAGCTGGAAAAATCTCTGCACTAAAGAAGCTAGTTACGTTTGCCGACGTCGCGTTTTGCATTGCCTTCAAAAATACGTATTTGGAAAAATGGTCTAGCACTATAAACAAAAACTGGTTTCTTCGCTTTGAACCTGGATATGGACCTAAGAAATCGCAATAAAGACGCTGGAATGGCCTCTCGGATACGAAGGCATTGCCCATAGGTGGTCTGGACACTTGATTGGTGGCTTTCACGGCTTTGCAGGTTTCGCAACGGCTTACATAGAGGCGTATGTCCTTTGCCATTTGCGGCCAAAAATATTTCTGCCGAACACGCTCTAAAGTCTTCTGCCAACCTCCATGGTAACTAGCATTGGAATCATGTGAGCCTTTAATTGCGAGCTCCGTCAGCCCTTCCGGTAACCACAAACGCCAGAGCGAATCCTCTTCCTCTTCCACACATCTTCGAAGCATCACTCTTTTGTAAACTCTATTTTCGACTATGCGTAAATCGGGTAGCCCTTCTTGATTATTTTCAATGGTTTCACGAAGCTCCGAGTACTCTACGCCGTCGAATTCCGGTGATGCCAAGTCAATTTCTAGAGGTGGGATAGAAGAGAGTTCGTCCACGTCAAAACGCGAAAGGGTGTCCGGCACAACATTCAAAGAACCTTTGCGATGCTCCATCCTAAAGTTGTATCTTTGCAATAGAAGCGACCATGCCAGCCTGCCACTCAAGTCTCTTTGTGTCATTAGCCACTTGAGACTTGAATGGTCAGTAACACTGTGAGACAAATGGTAGGGGTCAGTGATCGGGAAGGGTTAAAACTACCGGTGAAAGTTATATCGGTAAAAAAGAAGTTATACGTGTCCCGGCGTTTCGCTGGGTTTCCCTGTCGTCGATGATCTCGGGGGCACCTTGGAGTGACTACCCCCTTCTGTCCACACTTGAAGCAGAACACGTTCCGTATCGCTTCCTCGCAATAGATGTAAGAATGTCCCATCTTGTCACAGTTCCAGCACTGTATTCCTGAATAGTCCGGTTTCCTAGCCCTCTGGAACTCTGCGGATCAACTTCTCCATCCATTCCTCCTGTCCATTCATCCGGTGTGATAGCCAAGGTTTCGTTGACATGCCGCCCTAAATAGTTCGGTACCAGGCTGNCAGTTCCAGCACTGTATTCCTGAATAGTCCGGTTTCCTAGCCCTCTGGAACTCTGCGGATCAACTTCTCCATCCATTCCTCCTGTCCATTCATCCGGTGTGATAGCCAAGGTTTCGTTGACATGCCGCCCTAAATAGTTCGGTACCAGGCTGCTGGTCTCCTTCAAGATCTGTTCGCCTTTCCTAGCAACGTCACGTAGGTCATGTAAAGTTTGCGCACCAGCATTGAAAAGCATCAACTTCAGGCTGCTGTTAACGTTCCTCTTCAATATGTCCATCAACAGGTTCTCCGACATCGGCTCCCTTAGTCTAGCGTTCAAGGCTAATATATCTGTATGAAACGTATCATACGATTCACTAGCCTTCTGACGACGCATTGAGATCTCCATCATGATCTCATGGCCACTCTTTAAGGTGCCGAATTCCCGCCTGATGGAATAACACAAGAAGGGATAAGTCGCATCTGGATTCTGCTTAGTGAACAACCAATACCATTCCTCAGCTCGCCCTGACAAAAATAGGTGGAAGCTTGCCATCAACTGCTCATCTGCACATTGTGTGCGCTCACACAACGTGTTTAGCTTAAAGAGAAAATCTGAAACGCTACCGGTGCCGTCATAGGATACCTTCCAATCCTGTGGCTTAATGACAATATTAGTGGTGATATTTTGTCGATTATTCATAGATGCTTGTGTCGGATTGCGTCCGATAGAAGCAAAGCCCCTAGGGTCATTGGGTGTGGTTTGAGATGCAGTTACCACTGCACTTAATGCGTTCATATTTTCGCGCATGGTTCTCATTTCAGCTCTCATTTCCGTAAGAAATGCGAAGTACGTAAGAGCTGATGAAGCACCCCTACCCACGAATCTCCTGCAGGCGCTCCGCCATTAGAACGTCTACTTCTATCTTCTGCAGCACCTTCCCCAAAACCGGTATTCCCTGGCAAAGACCTATCATTTTCCTGTCTTCCCGAAAGCATAGTCATAGAAGTAGCGGATATATTCTGGACCGAAGTCCCAGGTGGTGAGGTGTCAAGTAAGTTGGAACTTTGTCGGCTATCAACCTTTAGTCCCGGAGCGGGATTGGCCATTGGAATTGGAGGCGGAACTCCCCCAGTATGGTCAGCAATCGGTGAATGCATCACCGGAGGATTAATTGCTGGCATAGGGGGACTGGTATTACTCCCGGCCCCTCTTGACTTAGCGCCGCTACCTCTAACTGAAGCACTGCGGGTTTGCCTAAGCTGCTGATCCATCTACCGAGTATTCAGAGGCGAGACAAATGCAATTTCTAAAAAAATCAAAAAAAATTTTACAAGTTCAGGCTAAAATCCTACACTAGGTTGGCTCCCCCAGAGCTCAACCAAAATTGAAAATCCGAAAACAATTCTAAGTTAAGTAAGGCTTGCTGTTAACAGCCTAAGCCACCAGAACGTCCGAGAAAAAAAGGTTTCAAATAAAATATAAAAAAAATCAATAGATTTATATAAGTGGCGCGATACTGCTGTAACCGATCGCGACAATTCCACAAAAAAAAAAAATCGAAAATGTCACTAATTATTCAGTCCGCGTACTGAATAAGAATATACGCAAAAGAATTACAAAAACAATCCAAAATATATTGTCAGTAAATAAACATATCAAGTGGGTTAATTGAATATATACGTGGTAAATATACGTGTAAGCAAAATTCAAGTGGGTATAATTTAATATAATTGGGAAATATGTATTTTTTCCAGGAGTCAATGGGAATGCTGACCCCCCCTAACATTAGGAAGGCACTAGTCTACGAAAAAAATATAAGGTACAAAACAAACACAACAGTCGCTATTTGGTCCAGCACACCCAACCGCAATGAAAAGCCGGCATAGTGGAATGCCCCTCCAGACTTGAAGGGTGTACTGGACTTCGCGTACCAGTTGCTGAACTATCTTTCGGTCTCAGTGCACCCCACAGCAATGCATCAAGGGGCAGTCAACGCATGCCCCCCTGAGACATGTGGGGTGACTGAGACCCCGATAGTCAGTCGTGGTTGGAGTCCCAGCTCACTCCATCGCGATACGTAGGCGCTCAGGAGCGCCAGGGCAGACCTATGGAGTGAGCTGGGTCCTAGAAAAAAAATTGATTTAATAAATTTAAATTTTTTTTTTTCAAAAAAACCAGGCTAAACAGAAAAAAACAAGAAAAAAATATTGGGCAAAATAAAACTACTACTACAAAAAAATCTATTTAAACTAAACCCCACTTAGCGGACTATTTTTCCCCCAATTCCCATGCCGACATATCGGACCACTGACAAAAGCGGAGAAAAAAAAAGTCAGACTACAAAAAACTAAGTGCGTTTAGCACTGCCCTCAGTTGCTGACCAAGAGGTCCGATCCGAACCAGCACACTCAGCTCCACTCATCCCGCCGCAACGCAGCAAGGGGCAGCAAACACATGCCCCCCTGGGACTTGCGGGATGGTGGAGCCTCATGTGCCAGTCAGGACCAGTCAACCTGACCAGACCTCGGGCTACCCCGTTGGGCGCCATCTGTTATGGTACGCATATGTTGAGAGCAGTAGTGAGTGCAGACGGCATGACCAAAAAGGGAGCACTGTGGCGAGTCATGTCGGCTGGGCGGGGTTCTTACCCACACTACTGTTCCCTGTGCCATAGCAGAGAAACAGTCATGCCTTGTCAAACGTCTTAACGGACGGACATAGCAAGAAAAATTCAAAAATTCAAAAAAAATCCGTTAAAACAAAAAAAAGCTGAAAAAGAGCGTTAAAATCAAAAATTTAAAATAAAACTGAAAATCAAAATAAACCAAAACCAAACTAAAACTCCGAAATAAAAAGAAATGAACCCAAAAAAAAACACTTAAGGCCGAATATGAGGCACCACCGCTGGTATTGTGGTGCCTGGTGCTGGCCCACCCTCATCCGTGGCTGCTGGCGCACCCTAGTATCAGCAGCCCCATTATCAAATTCCTAACATGCCTTCCTAAATAAAGAGATTTGTCAGCATTCCCATATTATTCGATAAGTTTATTCACAATTCATTTTTTTCTTATATCTAATTCCTAAAAATTATCATCCTAGCGCTAAGCCTTAACTCTAAAGTGACTACGCTAAGTATTTATATTAGTATATTTGGGTAATCCTAACATCTAATTTATGTACATACTAGGTAGGTGGTAATTCTTCTTAAGATTAGGGGAATATCAATGTTAAAACTACAATTAAGGTAAGTATTTCAGGGACCTATAATTAGGGTAATTAGTTAAGATACTTAAACTAAGGTATGTATAAGGTTTTTGAAATAGAACAAAGGAAGTTAAATTAAGTCACGCAGGTAAGTAGGTTTAGAAAAAGTCTGGTAGGTTTCTAATTCAAGGTAAGTCCGGTAGGTATATCTAAGGTAAGTCAGGTATGTGGTTCATCAGGTGAGTCTAACCAAAGAAAATTTGAATTAAGTTAAGCATGTATTTAATCTAAGGCTTAGTGAGTTTTAAGTGCTTATTCCTCCTAATTTATTATATTTGTCGGTGTTAATTTCGTTTCTTTATTTCCTTTTTTTCTTATTTTCTCTTTTGGTTAAGATTTATTATTATTGTTATTTAGGTTGTTTTATTTATTTTTTTTAAATGGCCAGTTTTTCTTTTATTTGATTTTTAAATATTTACGAAGTTAAAATTATTTTATTTTATTTAAATTTTTACTAAATCGCGTTTTATTTCACTCTAGTTAACGATATTTTATTTTAATTAATTTGTTTGAATTGTTATTAATTTACGTTAGTTTAAATTAACTCAAGGTATATAGATTTTTTGTTGTCTTTATACAAAAAAAAAATTATTCAAGGGTGTTCATGTTCTGTTGTTTTACTTAAGGTTGGTCTATATGCTACGCAGGGGTACTTAAACCAAAACAATTTAAGTGAAAATTGAATTTAAAATTTTGGTTAATAGACCATTATACGCGGATACAATCAAAAGAATAAACGGAGATGAACAATAAAAAAAAAGTTTTATTTTCACTTATATCGCTAGTGAAAATTATCAGTAATTAAGGTATTGTGAAGGTCTTTTAGTTTATGACTTAAGTTTGAAGTTTTAAGTTTACAAATTCTTTTGTTTTCAGGTTTCAGGGTTTTCGTTACTTATATAAGATACAAGGTGTAGTAAACAAGGTGTGATTGACAACTCAATGCGTTTTCTTGTAAGACATCACAATGTCCCAACAAATTATGACCCGATTCAAAATTATCAAAACAAAATTTTGTTTCAATGTCAAATTCAATCGCACCTTGTTAAATACATTTCGTATAGGTATGTGTACAAATAAATTTTTCTTTGTCTTAAAAGTTAATTAATTTTCTTGGTTTCCGCTCTCGATTTCTTAGTTATAAAATCCTTTAATTTCTCTGTTTCGCTATGATTCTCTTCTTAGTTAAATAAACTTCCTGATAGAATTATATTTCTTTCCTCTGCTTTAAAATAACTACGCAAAAAAAAATTGATTGGTACTTTCCGTGACTCACCCAACTCGTAGCAGCATGCCTTGGAAGGGGGCGATGCTGTTGTTGAAGTTGCTTCGGTTATAGCGCTGGAGTGATTGTTATTGTTGTTGTCTCGCGTTCCACCCGCGCTGTGGCGGTTGTTGTTGCTTGTGCGCGTTGCACCCGCTACTGAGGCGGTTGTTGTTGTAGTCGCGCGTTGTTGTTGCTGTAGTAGCGCGTGTTGTATTTCCTTCGTCGCGCGTATTGCACCCGCGGCTGTGGCGGTTGTTGCTGCTGTAGTCGCGCGTTGTTGTTGCTATAGTAGCGCGTGTTGTATTTCCGTCGTCGCGCGTATTTCACCCGCGGCTGTGGCGGTTGTTGCTGCTGTAGTCGCGCGTTGTTGTTGTTATCGCGCGTCGTTGACGTCGTTACAATAGCCGCTGCTATGGCGGCGTTGTTGTCGCTCCTGTGGTGACCGCTGCTGTGGCGGTTGTTGTTGCTTGCGCGCGTTCTAGCCGCTACTGAGGCGGTTGTTGTTGTAGTCCCGCGTTGTTGTTGCTGTAGTCGCGCGTTTTTGTGGTTCTGGCGTCGCGCGTGTTGTACCCGCGGCTGTGGCGGTTGTTGGTGCTGTAGTCGCGCGTTGTTGTTGCTATCGCGCGTCGTTGACGTCGTCGCAATAGCCGCTGCTATGGCGGCGTTGTTGTCGCTCCTGTGCTGACCGCTGCTGTGGCGGTTGTTGTTGCTTGCGCGCGTTGTAGCCGCTACTGAGGCGGTTGTTGCGTAGTCGAGCGTTTTTCCCCCGCGGCTGTGCCGGTTGTTGGTGACTATTTTTGCCTCGCTGTGCCGCTGTTATAGTGACTGCTTCTGTGGCCGCCGTTGTTGTTGTTGCGGTGGCAGTCCCACTTAAGAACAGACCAGAGCAGCTATAGCAGAAATAAAAACAGTTAGAGAAAGGAACAATTCTAATGGAATACAGTTTTGCTATATGTCTAACCCCATGATATAAAAATAGAAGGCAGTTTCATTTATTGACATTCGTTGTTATNTAAAAAAAAATTTAAGTTAGTGAAGTTGGATCAAAATATTAAAAGAAAATTCTTGCGCGTTTCCAAACTGCAAAAATTCGGTACATTCGGTAATGCCCTGCAACTTGTAACAGTGCTAATTTTTGGAGTTCTCGGAATTTTCTGATGGCGCTGCAAAAAAAAATATATACAAAAATATAAGCTCGAAACTAGGTATTTGTTACAAGAAGTATCCACATAAGATGGAAACTACTACAGTCTCATTTTATAAAATTTTTGTTTATAGGAAAACGCATAGTAAGGCAGTTTGCGTACGACGGTTCGGTTATTTGTACAATGATTTTGGTTATCGTGCCCGAACACGTGACCCGAATCAAAGAAATTTTAACAATACGTCTAGTCAAAGGATTACACCTTAACCAAAAAAAAAATTCGGTTTGAAATATGCACTTTTCTGTAAAGTCGGAGGTGGATTTTGCGTAAAAATTCTGTGGATGGCGTAACCGGGGTTGGTCTGATTAGGTTAATTGGCTAGCGCGGCCGAAGACCACCAACGCGGAAAGAAGCTTTGCGCAAAAAATGGCCTTACATAAGTTAATTTTTCTCTGCAAAAAAACTTATCTTACTGCCAATCTGGGGGTGATTAGCTAGGTCCCACTCGCCTGTTCAGCAGCTTTTGGAGGGTGCTCCGGGTGGTCATCGATACTAACGCTATTCACACCGCTTCCTTTTTTTCCTGATTTGGGCTAGCAACGCGTTCACCAATCGACACTTGCACTTTTTGTATCACTTTTGTTCGTGCGAAGAATTCGACACTTTTACATATGCATAATGGAGCACTTGTATATACCCCAAATTCGACTGCACCTAATTTAAGTTATTAAACTCCGCAATATTGCAATTACACGGAATTTTCCACCTCAATTTGGTTATTTGCTATTCACTTTGCGAATGCGCCACAAAAATTATCGTACAACTCAAACAAATGAAAACCATTCAGCTCGTGCAGTAAAAAGTAACTCGTAGCAAAAACGTAAATGGCCGACATGGGGGTTGCCAGTAGGTTTTATACCCGCTGCCAATTACGTCGCAACTTTGGGGTGCCAGTTTGAGATGGCCGTATTGTCATGGATATGCATGAAACCCGATTGGGTTTATTTGTTCTTTTTTTCTTATATTTTATTAGAAAATTAGGAATACATAGGTTGATTTTGGAACTACATAACCGATTTACGCTATGTAAATGTAGATCAGGGCGTCAAAATTTATTGATAAGATATTTTATTTCCAGAAAACATAACTTTTACAATTTATTAGCTTACTCTATCGACTATTGTTAGAAAGCTTAGTTTCAGGAAATGTTAAAGAGGACCTGTCTATGTTAAGTATCCTAAAAGTTGGAAATAATGATATTGCAATATTTGGAAAAGAAAAATTTAGTTATTGTGTGTTAGAAAAAGGAAATGATTCTGTTAAAAGTTTTATTTAATAATAAACGCTGCATGCATATCGATTTTTGTCATTTCGGCCATCTCTATATCTCGCGTAATTTGGTAACGGGAGTCTCGCGTGGTTTTTTGTAACGCAGTCTAGCGGAAATTTTGGTAACGGCAGTTCGCGCCCCCAATGGTATCACGACACGCTATCTCCGCTTGTGTCTCTCGGCTAAAGGTGTAGTGATCTCTTTTCCGCTTAGAGGCATTTTATGTGCTTGCGGGTAATTTTTCATGTAGTGGCAACCCCACCATGAGTTGTCAAGATGGCAGACTCACATAGGAAGTTTTAGCGTTGCCGTACGCCCTGGACAATATTAGATGGTAAATTTTTATGGCACGCTACCGGGTGCGCTATATGCCGAAGAATAAAGTATTTGTTTTGTGCGGCGAACAGTAACCCATAACACGGGCATGGTTAAATCTTTCATTTGATATACTTTTTCGTTGCTCGATCTCTTTTGGTATTTACAAACATCACATAAAAGTTATAATACGATTTCTTTTTCATGAAAAGTATAATTACAAATATATTACGATCGAATTTCGAGTACAAAAGGATTACAATCTCTCGTAATAATAGGAATAATAAGCTAAATAGGGTATACTAATACTTCTAAACTTTTACCTTCGAAATCATATTCAGTGAAATGGTGTGAAAAATCTTGCTCAATAGTCTTTGGATCTTTCAACGCCTCGTCGTGTTCTACGGACAACTGCATTGTCCAAGGTCTGAAAGAAAATAAGAACATATGATAAAACTTTTCTGAACATCTGTCAAGACTTTTATAAAACTAAAATCCACTTCAGATTTAAATTTTTTGTTGTGTGTCCGATAAAGTAATTTCAACGGCACCCTGAAATTGTGCATATGGAAACTGTGCATACGAAATAATGCATATGAAAAAAACCGAAATAATGCATACGAGAAAAACCGAAATAATGCATATATGCACAGTTTCGGTTGAAAACCGAAATAATGCATATGAAAAAAACCGAAATAATGCATATATGCACAGTTTCGGTTAAAAACCGCAATAATGCATATTAGAAAAACCGAAATTATGCA
>NW_016158734.1:16964-53746 GCF_001687245.7 Rhagoletis zephyria
AAAACCGAAATAAAGCATACATGCACAGTTTCGGTTGAAACCGAAATAATGTCTAAATGCACAGTTTCCATATGCGCAATTTCGGTGCCCCATTTCAACCACCAAAAACAAAACAAAATAAGATAAATAAAACAATTTAGATTAAAATAAAACCTAAATAGAGTTCGTAACATGCACAGAACTGATAAGTTAAAATAAAATAGCGCCCATAAAGCAACAGAAGCTTTACTTTAGATGACTGTAAATTATTGATGTGTAACCAGGGCTGCCACCTATCCTTTGCTATGAAGGGCCATATTAAGGATATAAAAGTGCCAAAACGTGCCAAATAGAACAATAAAGATGCAAAAAAAGGCGTGTGTAGCACCGTACAAATGATAGAAGTCAAACTTCTTAAAAAGGTTGTGAGTACCAGGCAGACCTGTTAAGTAATGATTACTAATTGTAATGAGTAGTAATTTAAATGCTTTGGGTTTAATGTAATGTATTCCATTATTTTCAAGTACAATTACCTTTTATCAATTACTACTCGAGTACAAGTACTTGTAATTGAATAGTACTTGGAATTACCCTCAATTACCAAAAGTAATTGAAAGGAGTTGAAAGTAGTTGAAAAAGTAGTTGAAGTGCTTTTTCCAATTACTTTCAAGTACTTGATACCATTTTTATATATTTCTAATATTTTTGTATTTTTATTTATTTAATTTCATTTTACATATGGGCATTTCCATGGTGGCGCACGTGACAGTCGTACGATTTCAATGAGATACAAACAAGGAAAAACATGTGTTTTCTTTTATTTTTTTTGGGCTCTTGTATAGCACCTAATTAGCTCTATATTTGACCGAAAAACGAAAACAATCGAAACGCATGGTCCTTAAATATACGCAATTAAAGAGAGGTACGTTACGTGACAAAAAATGAAGTTGATTTTTTCTTTTCTTACAAAATCGCAAAACTCTGCGAATTTTGGATGGCTATTTTCATCAAACTTGTTTTAATATGATTTGGAGTAATTCTAGTTGTATTTAGAGTTTTTTGAATTAATGCAACTTGTTTCAATTTTCTTTTGCAACCCCAAGTGTGAAACGTCACGTGAAGTGGCGTCACGTGACATAAATTTCCATCGTTATATTTTTGTTAATATTGCTTTTCATTGAATTTTTAATGCAAATAAACATGCATTTTATGTCGAATATACTTTATATTTTGACTTCAGCGCCAATTCAGGGTAATTTTTTTGGAAATCTATTATTTATTATGTTTCATACGCCAAATTCGAACCAAATCGGACCATAAATACGGGTTTTCGAAATAACTCGACCTTGGCGCCATCTAGAAAAACCATTTTATGCAAAAATGTTTCTACTTACATAGCCAGTATATATTTAAAACTATTGCAAATGAATTGAAACTTATCAATGTAATTTATTTCAATAGTAGTAATAAAAGATAACAAAAAACAAAGCTTCTCAATTTCAATATGCTTTTTGAGAGAAAAGAAATCGCGTAAAACAATAATGCGCATATACTTCTTTCCCTGAGGTATGAAAACATATTTTAATTTATTTTACCCGACCATATGTCGGCCGTTGTACAAAAATACTTAGCTGATGAGATATCAGCTCGTATTTTCTCCAACATGCTATTATATTGGTCCTCCAATATCATCATGGCTGTCTGCCTGCTGGGAACTTTAAGTCCAGTCATTTCATATGACTCTCGGAAAGAGCGACGTTCAAAAAGTGAAACAGGCAGACTGCAATCAACAATAGCGAAAAGAAGTTTTTTTTCAAACTTCTGTTGTGCGGTTTGAATATCTGATTTGACAGTCTGAAATATTGATTGTTATTTAATATTGCTTTATAAATTTAATTTCTGTATAATATTTACCTTCACAACCTTATACTTCTCAAATAATTCGCTATGTCTTCGTCTCAAATGTTTGATGAAATTGGAGGTAACTCCCCCGGCCCCCTTTATGATACGTCCACAACCAGAGGCAGAACACTTCGCTTCCACTGAGACTTTGCCAGAAATTTCAACCTTGAATAATAGTTTTATCTAATTAATTTGTGAACTTTGATTCTACTTAAATTATTGAACACAACATTGTTATTACCTCTACTAAAAAATAATTTTGTTATTAAAAATACATAAACGCAACACACAATACAGCACTTCACAAACATAAGAACAAACTTGTTTCACATCCGTATAAAATTCGGAGCAAAAAATGTTGCTGGACGGTATGGCGTTGACCCGTGCCACTTTGGATGGAGAAGGTTCGTCCAGATGCAATCTTCGCTTACGCGATGGCTTTTCTGCTATAAAGTCGGGATCCGCAACGTTGTCATCAGCCGAAAAGTCACCCTCATCAAAAATATTACTCATTTTACTATATGGAGAAGAAAACGGTCAATTTAACTAATGTTTTTTAGTATGAATATATATGCTTTACATATGCACATCTCTTGCAGTTGAATATATGTATGTACTTTACATATGATCATTAAAAACAAACATAACCACAAAAAATATGTGCACGTAAAATTATTTTCTTGCCTGTATGACGAAATTCATTCACACAACACATGTTGTGTTATTAGTAATTACAATAACAAAACACATGTACACACACATGTGTATAACTCCCGCCAAAAAACGAATTATATTCTCTTATATATAAAATCAAATTATGTACTTACCAATATTTATATATTAATACTGCAATTAATAACCAAAATTAATAATATTATACAAATAAAGCAACGCGGATAATTAACAAAACGCACAACAAATTCACTTGCACTTGTAAGACCACGTAGACTCTTTTATCGTATGTGCTTTGTGCAAAAACAATATTGATCAGCTGTAGAAAAATCGTTCACAATCGATAACAGAGTGTGAAGTAAATAACTAGATTAAAAAATTAAATTATCTATTTATTTATGAAATAAGCAGAATAATTGAAATATATTTATATATGTATGTAAAATGAAATTAAATATATAAAAATACAAAAATATTTGAAATAAATAAAAATTGTATCAAGTACTTGAAAGTAATTGAAAGTAATTGGAAAAAGTACTTCAACTACTTTTTCAACTACTTTCAACTCCTTTCAATTACTTTTGGGAATTGATGGTAATTCCAAGTACTATTCAATTACAAGTACTTGTACTCGAGTTGTAATTGCATTTCAGCTGAAAAACGATTACTAATTCATTACAAATACTTTATGAAGTAATTGTATTGAGTAGGAATTGTACTCGAAATTTAACAGGTCTGGTACCAGGTACTCACGAAATTTGATGTGTAAACATATGATTACGGCTCGGCAAACCATTAGGCGATTAAGTTGCATACATAGGTTTGGTTACAAATTAAACAATAATTTCGTTTCATTTTATTCTGTTTCTGATATATAATTTATTTATTCATATTCCGGTAACACCACCTTATACTAATGCGCCCTTCTAGCATCCTTAGGACCGGGTTGTAATGGAAGTAACTGAATGGAGTGAACTATCACATAATTATCTATTGTGTGTTTAACAAATAAATGCAAATGTTCATAATGCAATCAATGGATCATTACGAATTTGCCGCAATTTGTTACGATTCTCCCCGTGCAATATAACCAAGGCACTAAGTAACGTACGCACTTTTGTTTGCAAAATTCATTTATTTAAGTTGAAGGAAGACAAATTCCTTTGTTCGGCATTTTTAACCGACTTCCAAAAAAGGAGGAGGTTATCAGTTCGTCGGAATATTTTTTTTTTTTTCTTTATGTATGTTACCGCATAACTTTGGACGACGTCAACCGATTTCGATAATTCTTTTTGCATCGGAAAGGTAGTGTCTCAGAGGTGGTCCCATACTAATCTGGTTAAGATCCGATCAGCGGTTCATGAGATATATATATATATATATATATATTTTATATGGGAGTTGAAGTCGGTTTTTTTTTCTAAAAAGTACTAGTTTCTTTCTCGCTTTCTATCTTCCAAGGCGAAATCATATATTCTTATTATGAATTCATATATTTATGCGCTAGCAAGAGTATAAAAGCATAAAATCACCTTATAATTTATACGTACAATTATCGCGTTAATGCGTAGTCCAATTCACGAAACCATTTCATGGATCTCAGTTACAACTCAGTGCATAAACTCCATTTCGCGTAAAACTTAAATAATGAAATGGTGTTCCTGCACTCAGTTTCTATTCAAACGCATGAAATGATTTCATGAATTGACCTACGCATAATGGTAGTAAATGACAGAATGAATTACAACAAACACATGATTTTGACATAATGCAAGCCTTAAACGTTGCGACCGTTGGTTCAGATCGATCCGCAATCCCACCAACATTGCCATTTTGCGAGCAGTCGCATTGTAAAATCTAACTTTTACAATTTCATAGTTTCGGCTTACATCTATAAAATTCAGCTAAAGCACATACATATTTCGGCTGAGTTATCCTTTTTGGGTTATTTATTGAACAAAATAAACGCAAAATAGAATAAGTCTGTACAACAGTTATATCCCACCGCTAAGTCCAGTAGACTTATATAAAGCGCATATAAATAATTGTAATGGAATTCTTAGTAATCGCAGTGATATTGCAAATTTTATTGTTGTTGGAGACTTCAACCTGCCTAATGTTAAATGGAGTTATGATGAGCTTCGAGTGCAAGTGAATGCGAGGTTCTAGACACATTCGCGGAGTTTAATCTCAACCAAATTAATAACGTCCATAATGATATTAATCGGTTACTTGACCTGGTATTTGTAGATGATCAATTGAAATGTGATATTGAGACGTTATCTTCGTCCCCTCTACCTAACTCAATACACCACAAGGCATTGTGTGTAAGCTTTAACGTTATTAATTACATTAAGCCCACTACTAGTTATATTGATGACTATAAATTTTTCGAAGCTAAGTTCGATCTGATTATGCATTTACTGGAACCTGTAGATTGGGAGTCCACTTTGAACATGCCCCAACTGTCACAGGATTATTTCCTCTTAAGAGATAAGTTAATATTAGCAGTTGATAAGTTTGTTCCAAGGAAACCTGCAAGAAAGACCTCTAAAACAGTTTGGTTCATTCCCAGGGTTTCAAACTTCAATAACAAGAAAACGAAAGCATATGAATGGTACCGAAAGTCAAATGGTGACCAGAGCCTTAATGAATCCTACTGGCGGTTAAAAAGTGAGTTCGATGTTTTAAACAAGTTTTTTTATCAGAATTAAATACATTTTTAATATTGGGAACGAAATAAAGTTAGATAGTAGGCGTTTCTGGCAATTTATAAAGAACAAAAAGAAAAATGCGGCAATCCCCGATATAATGCAATATTCAAGCGAATCTGCTTCTGATGTTCAACAAATTTGTAATTTATTTGCAAACTTTTTCGATCTGTATACGTTTCTCCGTCCGTGGCCACAACATCAAGCAATGCAAATACGGATGCCATGTTGAGCATCACAATCCCAAAATTTTCTGCTGAGGATGTGTATCAAGCCCTTCGGTCATTACCTAATGACCCTGTCCGGGTGAGGATGGATTCCCTCCCATATTGTTGAAGAACTGCGCATCGGCGCTTTCTCTTCCATGTCAATAATTTTTAACAAATCACTATTAGAATGGAAAATATCCTTTATTATCCCCATTCTAAAGTCGGGTAACAAGTCTGATATTCAAAACTACCGTCCGATCTGCAAAATATCATGCATTCTCAAATTGTTCGAGAAACTCGTATACGATAAGCTATATTTTCTTGTCAAAGAGTACATATCACCATATCAGCATGGCTTTATAAAGGGTAGATCCACATCTACAAACTTGACGTGGTTTTCAAATATTGTCCTAAAACAACTTGAATATGAAAACCAATGCGATGCTGTATTTACTGATTTCGCGAAAGCGTTTGACAGGGTTAATCACAGTATCTTACTCGATAAACTAGATCACGCGGGACTCCATTCGAACTTTCTCAAATAGTTCAGCTCTTATCTGACCGATAGAGCTCAGTTCGCTCAAATAAACAACACAAAGTCAGATGTTATATATGCTACCTCATGTGTGCCTCAAGGCAGTCACTTAAGCCCACTTCTATTTTTAAGTTTTGTTAATGACATCCCTGAATTCATCAAAGACTGGTCTTGCCTAATGTATGCAGATGATATGAAAATCTTTCGAAGCATAACATCGATATCAGACTGCGTTAAACTACAGGAGGGTTTATCAAAGATACAGAAATGGTGTGAAAGTAATTCATTACGTCTTAACGTCGCCAAATTCCAGGTTATGTCATTCAGCAGACGCTTGGACATAATTAAATACCGATACATCATTGGTAATTCTGAACTGACACAAATTCACGAAAAAAAAGGATTTAGGTGTTATATTCAACAACAATATGTGATTTTCCAAGTACATTGACTTTATGATTGCCAAATCTAGGAAAATAAGAAATTCCAAAGAATTTCATGATCTGTTTGCCCTCAAAAATGTATACTTCTCCTTGTTAGATCCAATCTAGAAAACTGTAGTATAATCTGGGATCCTCACTATACCGGATATTCCTTAAGAATCGAAAGAATTCAGAAGCGATTCACCAAGTGTGCCCTTCACCGCCTGAATTCGAACGGTAACGTGCCTGAGTATAGAAGTAGGTGCCTCTTATTCGGGCTGCCAACATTAGAAACGCGTAGGAAATTTTATTCCATAATGTTTATAAGAGACATAGTGACAGACCGTATTAACTTCCAATTTCTGCTGGAGTTAATTATTTTTAATTGCCCCACGCGTGACCTAAGGTCATCGTATACATTTCGTATTCCTTATTGTGGGACCAACTACTCTTTAAATGAACCGATCAATCGCTGTCTTAGGCACTCAAATGAGATAGGTTATCAGTTGGACTTTTTCTCGGAAAGTAGGGATAGTTTTAAGAATAAATTAACTGCACTACTACATAGCCATTATTGCTTATAATCAAAAATAATTGAAATTACTAACATAGTTCTTGTGATCTTTATGTGCTCAACTAATTGATGAAAGAATGAAATAAATACATAAATACATAAACATGGCCATTAATGTAGCGACTAGTTGTACCACGTGCCAGAAAATTAGGTAGGTTGTTGACACTTGCTTGGTTATCAGGTTATCTGGTTACAAATTATTATTCTGTAGTGTATTTTATTGTTGTAAGCTGAATAAAAATATATCCACATAACCATATAACCTGATAACCAGGGAAGTGCGAACAACCTCAAAATTTGTTGATATTTCATACAACTAGGAGAGAAATTCATTCACCAGGCCCAGAAACGGTGCAATCTAGAGCAAAACATCACCAAGTTGAACCAACGGTCGCTGCGTATATGGATTTCTTTAAGAAACATCGGGGCGAAAATTTCAATTGCTCCTGTAACACTTCCTTATCAGGGATGGTAATCATTATAAGTTAAAAAATATTAATCAACATTTAATTATTATTATCCGATTTTTATTTTTGTAATCATAAATAATAATTATTTTTTGATTTTTACTTTTTTGCTCTAATGTAATTATTATTATATAATTTATATTTTTTTGCTCAATAATAATGATAACTTCTTGATTTCTATGGTTTTGATCGAGGTTAATAATTATGTTGCGATTTCTATTTTTTCGCTCAAGAATAAATAATACTCCGCTTCTGAGTTTTTCGCTTGAGCATAAGGATTACTTTTGATTTTATCTTTTTTCGCTCAGGTATAATGATTATCTTGCGATTTTTATTTTTCCGCTCAAGAACAATGATTGACACCTGATTTTTATTTTCATTCGCCAAACATACAACTCAAAAACTTATCAAACCAAGACCATATGAACTGGTAACTTGAAATTTTATAAGAGCACACCTTTTATCTTGTGTTATCTTCCTATAAAAACGAAACGTTTGAAATTATAAACTTATAGGTGGAAAATTGGTATGGAAATGAAACAAGATCGTTTTCTTACCGTGCGCATGTGTCATATCTACATAGGCATGTACATACTCATGCACGTTGCACCAACTAGATTAAAAATTTTATTTTTTTCTTACTTTCATAATTATATATCCCCAGCGGACCAAATGCTCGCAAATGATAACGCATGCGAGTGAAATGCGAGATTTAACACGGAAAAACTATCGCAAATGAATCGGGAAACGATAGCAATATGATTTATATGTCGTTCAGTTTGTGGCAGTGAATCTTTCATTTACGATGGTTGGATGGAATATCGTTAGTGAGCATTTGGCGATATATTTTGCAAGGTTGTTTTGATATTTCATCGATAAGGATAAAATACTAAATGTGATATGTTTTCGATTCAAAATAGAATATAAAAAAAAATATTTTTGCCAAGCCGGCATTAATATCAAATAAGTATCGTAAGAGATATCGCAAACGGTTCACAAGACATAAGGGTTGAAAGACTTATTTATTTTATTCCCCATTAATAAATAGTTTTTATTATTAGTTAATGCTTTTTATTGTTTATATATGTATATTGTTTAAACTAAAATTCGGATATAGAAGAAATTAAAAACTGAAATTTCACATACATAATTTAAAAGTATTACGCACTTCTTTGGCAGCTTAAAGGAATCTATTTCTTGAGTATAAATAAATTAAACATTACGAAAACAAGGCACTCTTTAGACATTGAACATCTAAAAAATGTAACTAATGGAGACATTTATAGATGAAACTTCACTCCTTTAAGAAATTAACTCAGCACCTTGACGATAAATTTTGGCTAGTAACTGATAAATTTTATCAATTGTTGCACTCTGGCTTTCCATAATCTTCGTTATAAGATTCAATATGTCTGTAAACGTAATAAATAAATCCTGTAAGCAGGCATTAAATAAGAAACTGGGCCCGAATCACGGCTCTCGTGAACAAGTGACCTTTCGAATATAGTATACTTACTTTTTAGACCAATTAAATAAACTCCGGAAAGGATACAGAAAATTATTAAGAACAAAAGAATGTATGTAGTTTATAATAAATATTTTTTAATTATTCAGCTGTCACACACTCGAGTTTGACAAATAAAAGAAAACTAATTTTTTACAATAGCACAAGTAGAAAATTATTGCACTCGCATTTCTATCATAATATTCACGCTGCAATGCTCGTGTGCGAGGGTTTTACGATACAAAAAGTTTGCGGATATTGTGGGATGCTCTAGCTAAAGGCTCGAGCACCCGCATTTCTATCGCAATATTCACGCTGCAATGCTCGTGTGCGGAGGTTTTACGATCAAAGATCCTTTGCTCACAAGCGAGCTCATTTGCGGATATTTTGCGACACTCTCGCTAAATTCTCGTGCGCTGGGTCGTTGAGATTAGAAAAGAAATGTGTGTGCGAGTTTAACTTCAAAGTCAAATTGCTTGCAAACGTCATAAATGCTCGAAACCAATAACACGGTGCTACAAAAAAATCACGAAATACTAAGTGGTTCAGTTGAAATCTGGCAGTCAATAAGCTGCTCTAATTTGCACAAAAACAAAGTAAATGAAATGAAATGAAAATATATCACTTTTAGGATATATGCTTTTATTAAAAATGGGAAAGTAACAATGAAATTAATCCCCTCACCAAAACTGCGGCACCTTTTGCGATACCTCCTTCATTTGTCTTTGGATCATTTGATATTTTTTTAGCTTGATTACGTCATCTTTTTCGAAATTGTGCAACTGTATGGACTTCAGATTTTGTCTTCTTCAGCTGTCTTTTCATTTGAGCGCAAAAAATTTCAATAGGCCGTAACCAAGGTGTATTAAACAAGGTGTGATTGACAACTCAGTGCGGCTCTCTTTTAAGGTACTATAATGTCAAAAAGTATAAACAAACGAATTAACCCTTAGTGATGCATGTATCTTATCAGCACTGATGTCCTAGGCTTTTATTTCGATTATAGTTTTGTTTTACTTACATCACATATATTTTCTCAATAAAATAAAAAAAATTGTTTATTAAATCGTTTTTTCAATTTTCTTGTTTTTAATTGTCCTAGTTTTATGCTTTTGCGCGTTTATTTTTATATTTCAATTTTTTATCCTTAGCATTATTCGACACTTATAAAAGTATGATTTTACATTTTTTACCAATTTTATATGTGAGCTTAACTCAAACAATTTTGAAATTAAATTTTTTTCATGTGAACTAGTTTTCCATTAAAGACCTTGCTTCGAGCGGTTTTAATTTAAGCTCTTCCATACTTGCTTGCATGGTTTAATTATTTCGGTAAGCCGAAATATTTCTGTTCGCAACGTGCATTCTAAAGAGTCGTCTGTTTGAGTTTGGGCATCAAAAAAGAATGTATCCTGATCGTGTACTAAATCCTCACTTGTATCAGTTTTTCCGTATGGCATTGGGACTGCGCATGGGTATAAACGAGCTCGTTGGAAAGTGTTTGATTTGCACATCACTTTCCTTGAAGTGGTTTTCACAAACGCGAGATGAATCACGTAGTACAACACCAAAGCTTTCTTCCCATCGCTGCCGTCTTAATTCGCAACTAGGTGGTTTAAAACATCGCACTATTTTCGTGTCCTGACTTTTATTGCATCGTTTCATCTTGGTTTCCTTACATTAAATATTTAAGCAAAGTCGAACGTATTTACTTATTACCAAACTTAAATGTACTTACTTGCTCTTCTCGGCGGTTTATCTCTTAACAATTTCACGTTTATTAAGAAAATTTGCTTTGCTTGAAAAATTTGTGTGTATTTTTTTTTTAATTCAAATTTGAAAAAAAAAACATTTTCAAATGGGTTAACAACTCATTTCAATTTGACATTATAGCCTGTTTCTTATGAGAGCAATGTCAAAATCAATCACACTTTGTTGAATACATTTTGGCCGTAACCCAGGACAACTCGGAGGGTTAGCCTCTTTCGGCACCACATTGAAATTATGTCCTGCATAAAACTCTAGGGCTTTTTTGAATAGTGGTAAGTGACTAAATCAGGCCAGAAGAAAACAGGAACATCATGACTTTGTATAAAAGGGAGAAGTCTCCGATCCAAGCACTATATAAATTTCTGTGTTAATTGTGCCCACGGTTACGAATTCTTTACTTTTTTTACCACATGTGCATATTGCTTGCCTGATAAGATATTTTTTGGATATTTCGACACCTTTTTGTACTTATACTTTGCATTAATTTTGTCTTTATTAGTGGCAACATAAAGTTCCTGTCCTGGTATTTGTTTAAAGTCAGCAACGCAATAAGTTTCATCGTCCATGATACAACATAAAATTTTTGTGAGGAAATTGGTGTACAATTTTCTTGCTCTTGTTTTACAAAGCAAAACTTTTTCGGCATCTTTATTTGGCACTTTTTGCACTTTGTAAGTTCGTAAATTGAATCTTTTTTTTTAATTCTGTGAACTGTCGAAGACGAAGTCCATACGATTGCATCAACGTCACGTACGGATCGGTTCGGATTCCTCTTTTTCTTTCTCACTTTCTCTTCAATTTCTTTATTAACTGTTCTACTTTTTTTCCTGATCGAAGCTTCTTATCAACTGTTTTATTTTTCTTAAAATTTGCAATTACACTGTCGATCTTGAAATTTTTAACTTTTTCGCCAACTGTGTTTAAGAAAGTTGTGGATTTTGTAGGTAATTGTTAAATATCAGCTTCCTATTCGCCAATACTTTTCCCTCCATTTTCAACTAGTATTATTGTAAACACTTGAAATTTCTGAACAATCAACGTGAATAACGTAACCTTCAATGAGCAGTTATCGTGTAATCACACTAAAAGCACGCGAGTTATTAGACGATCAATGCTGCCAGATTTCAACAGAAACACTCTTTATACAAAACAAACAGAACTTAATGTAGGTGGTAGGTAGGATCAACTACAACATGAAAATAGGTTTCCTATAAATCCTGAAACTGCCCTTTTTATTTTATTTAAAACAACCGTTATTTTCATACTATGCACTTATCTAATAATAGCTTGACTAAACATTTTCCATCCGATCTTGAAAATCAAACATGGTTTGAAAAAGGAATTTATGTATATAACTTCAAAATGTTGTATAACAATATATTGTTTGACTTAGTTGGTATTTACTTAGTTTTCATCGGGTAAAATTTAAAAACCACTATTTTTATACCCGGGCGCACTTGTGTGCAAGGGTATTATAACTTTGTACGCATAACGCTTATTTGTAACAGCCTAAAAGAATCGAGACAGATATACGCAAATGTATACATACATAAATGCTCAGAATGAAAAGTGAAGTCGATCAAGCCATGTCTGTATTTCTGTACGTCCGTCCGTCCAACCGAAAACACGATAACTCGAGCAAAAATTTAGATATCTCAACGAAATTTGGTATGTAGGTTACCTATCCGAGGTAGGTTGGTGTTTAAAATGGGCGAAATCGGACTGTATCCTCGCCTACTTCACATAGAACGGTATCTTCAAAACATGGAAAAACCACGATATTGCAGTAAATATTGGATCCAAATTGTTGAAAATGAGTATGTGCAGTAGAATTTTGATAGAAAATAGTATTATTATGAAAGTTTTGGAAAATGGGCGTAACCTCGCCCCGTGATAAAATGCCGTATCTGAGTAGCCGCTTCACCCTTCCTTACCAAACCCGGTACCAGCTTTACTAAGGGTCCACCTGTTGAAAATCTCTGAAATCGGGCAATAACCACGCCCACTTTCCACATAACGGTAATTTACAGAAACACAGTAACTTGGATAAATGATTAACTACTGAAGCTAATTCACTTAAAAGCCATGATTGCAATAGCCACTTAGAAGAAAATTAGATTCATATAAATTTCTGGATAATGGGCGTGGCGCTGCCCACTTATGACCACAAATATGTATCTCAGTAACCGATTTATCAATTTATACCAAACTCGGTGCGCTTATTAACCTTGTACAGAAAAGCAATTCATTGAAAATTATTCGAATCAGTCTAAAATTATACCCGCTTCCCGTATAACGGTAGATTTTAAATATACGAAAACTTCGATATTTAAATAACTGAGGACGCTAATTTACTCTAAGTTAATACTTACAATAATCTCTTAACAATAAAGAAGATTGCTATAAACTTTTAGGAATTGGGCGTGGCGCCGCCCAGTTTAGGACTAAAAGGAATATTCCGGTAATCGCTTTACCGATGTCTATCAAACTTAGTTCAGTTAAGTCTAACTCAGCATATTATCGAAAACGTTTGAAATATGGAAAAAACACCCGTGCTCATCATGCAAAGGTAGTTTAGAAAAAGTTGAAACGACATTATTTTATACCTGTGCCGGGTATGTAAAATTTGGTTTCGCCCGAACTTATACTTCCTTGGTTGTTCTTAATTTTTTCCACTTTGACCAACGCCTAAATTAAAAATTTTTCTATGAAAGTTGCTAAACATATTACATATTTTATTTTTCGCTATTCTTTATAAGCAACAAAACTCCAAAAATTGGAGTACCAAACTTCGCGCAAAGTTAAAGAAAATTCTCTAAATTTTTATAAAAACATTTCACTTTTTAATTACCCTCTTTACACAAAATTTTTATTATTTGTAGCAGTTTTGTAGCCCGTTTAATTTAAGTACAAAAAAGTGTAAGTTTGAAGATGCTATTTATGACTTATCGTTGATTTTTGGCAATTTTGTTTTTTTACGCTCATGTACGTTTTTTCACATAAAAAGCGTGTTTGAGCACACTTTGTATGGAGAAAATATCCAACACATTTAACAAAAGAAAAGTTTTCAAAATTAAACGATCAGTAAGTTAGTATTTTTTCGTATTAGGGATGTACATACTAGAGGTTTACGCCGACAGGCTTTGCGGCGGCGGCGACGCCGGCGCGTCTGGAAACGCCGGCGCTACTGCTCATAAGGTAGATTTCAAAGAGCCATGAGGCTACTAATCTTATCATTTCAACTCGTCAGCGTTAGGCATTCGCCATGCCAATTATTCTATTATTATAATTCTATTTATTTCATTATTAAATTAGTTTTAACTTTAAATATTGTTACTTCCACTTGAATTAGAATGTTGCGTGTCTGGCGCTGATTGATGGGCGAACAGAAGAAGGTCTGAGGTATATACATACATACATACATCTATGTTCTCTAGAGATCCGTATGTACTATTTAAATTTAAACAAATAAAAAAATTTTAGAAGTGTAGTTATTGGGGTAATTTATGTCGCTTTCAATAAATTTTCGCAATAATCTTATCAACCGTTTTGTTAAATTACGGAGTTCTTACGATTTTTTGCGGATTGCATATTGAAAACAAGGTTGGTCTACTTTTTTCCAAAAGTTGAACCCATCAACTCGAACCAGAACGGGCCTCTTTGACTCACTGTTGACAAAAATGGCTTAAAATTTCCACTAAAATATGAAGCGCCAAATTTTTCTAAGGAGAACCGAATGTAATGAAAAATAATACTAACGTTTACCATGAAGGGGGAACTTTAACCCTGTGTAGAAACATTGCGATGCGAGGGAGCAAAACCTTCTTGGGGTTAGACCATCACCAAGGAATGCTAACGTAATTTTCACACAGCCACCTAGTACTTGTATACGTATGTGGGACCACAGAATAAAATAACTTACGAATGTAAATATTAGCAAAAAATGTGTTTGTTTAAAATATTAAAATATTATCTTTGTTTTATCTCCAATAATCGAGGAGTTAGATGCAAAGAGGCCGCTTCTATTAAAACCGCTTTCTGAGATATTGGCGTTAAAGTTTTTGATGTGTTATTACTTTGTTGTTGTTGTAGTAGGTGTATAAAAAAGTAGTATTGTCGTAGTCTTGAAAAGAATTGTCTACTGCGGAAAAAAATCGTTAGATTACCAGTATTCGACCCCAATTTAACTGTAATAAACGCTTTCGTCGAAAAATATATTACCTATGTTTTTTCTGAGTTACTCTATTTTTGGAAAAATAAAGGAGATCATATTCTTGTCCAGTGGCCCAAATTATGCAAAAAAACTAATTTAAAAATGTAATTTTCATTTCGTAAAATTGTGTTTTTATACAAGTAATATTTAGTTCCTTCAAACGATGTATTCAATGTACATACATCATGAAAATTTTGTACAAAATTCCTTGTTTCACTTCGAGGCCGATTTTCTGCCTATAAGTGTATTTCAAACGTTTCGTTATCATTGGGTGGTACCCCATGATTAAAAGTGTGTTCTCATAAAATTACAAGCCAACAGCTCATATGGCCTTGGTTAAATAAGGTTTTGAGTTTTATGTTGAGGGAAAGAAAATAAAAATCAGGTGTCAATCATTATTCTTGAGCGGAAAAGATAAAAATCGCAAGATAATCATTATACCTTAGCGAAAAAATAAAAATTAAAAGTAATCCTTATACTCAAGCAAAAACATAAAACTCAGAATCTGAGTATTATTCTTGACTGAAAAATAAAAATCGCAAGATAATCTTTATTCTTGAGTGAAAAAATAAAAATTGAAGGATAATCATTATTATCGGTTACCATTATTCTTAAGCGAAAAAATAAAAATCATATTTTAATTATTATTTATAATTTTTATTAGTAAAACTTGAAAAATAAAAATCATTGTAAATTAGGGTAGGACTTACAAAGATAGATATGTGAGTATACATAAAATTGCTGTCAGACACTTACAACATGTTGATTTTTTTAAGTTAAATTTAAAAAATGATTATTTTCCATCCCTGTTCCTTATATGAGTTTGCTTTGCTATCATGCTCACATATGTTCATCACAGTATGGCTGACTTCCCTAACGTATCAATACAATGTTTGGAAGCTGTTATGAGGTGGGTTTTATCGAAGGCTGAGGTAGCTCAGCCACTCCAGGGTAGGGCGGAGGTCCCACTAACCCCCACTGAATAAAATAAATCGCAGTAGTTTAATGTATTGAACACAACCACACACACGCGGCTGTTTGGCCAGAATACCGGCACCTTGACGTCCAAGAAGAGAGAGGGAGGTACTGAGAGGGAGAGAGACTAACTGGTCGGCGTCGTGGTTCAGACGGCGGAGGCTGTCCGGTGGCTAGTGACGGTAACGGTGACGGCGAGAGCGGTGACGGTTTGGTGATCAATGATGATAACTGTGAGAGCGGTAGGGAGCGTAAGAATGGTATACGCCCACAGTACTGGTGCTGCAGTCAATGAGGTCGGCGGTGCTGAACAAAATGTGAGCGGCGGTGCTGATCGTGACGGCAGTAACCGTCCTTTGTAGTAGTAGTTACGGTCCTGCGGTGATGTTGACGGTGGCCCAAATAGTGGCGAGGGCGGTAGCGACCTCCCGCAGTGAGAACAGTCTCGGCGGCCCTGGTTATGATAACGGGCCCCTTTTGGTTACGACAGGGCCAGCGGCCCTGAACGGTGATGGTGACTGGGCGTATCCGAGGTTTCTGATGCTCGTGATGGGGGTGATGATGGCCCGGGGGTGGTGGTAGCATTAGCGGGCCGATGACGAAGAGGGCAACTTCGACCCTGAGGAGTAGTGGCGTTGATTATGACCCTGGATGGCGATGGTGTGGGCGGTCCTTACAGACGGTACGTATGGGCCCTTCGGTGGAGGTCGGGCCTTGGGGCGGCAATGACGTCGGCGTCCCTCGGTGATGAAGAAGGTGATGGCTCGGCCATAATAGTTGGTGGCGATGATGACGGCCCTGTACGACGACAATTAGGCTGGTGATCCGGGGAGGTGGCGGCCCTTGGTATTGGCTTCGGCCTAGGGGCGGCGATGCTATTCGCGACCCAATGATCGCGATGATGTGCTCGGCCTTGATATATGTTGACGGTAGCAACGGCCCTGGATATCACTGGCACAGTTTAGCAGTCCTCGGTGGCAATCAGGTGGCAGATCTTCACTGTAGCCGTGTCCAAGGGGCGGTAGTTGGTGCTGCGGAAGCTGATGGTTAGTATGTTTCCTGCAAACTGTCTGCCCCTCCCGTAGGCAGAGCCAGGGGCGCTCAAGGTTAGGCGGCCTGAGCCGTCTCGATGCGCCTCGTGCTTACCCAAGGAGGCGGGACAGTATGTATTCAGTCATGGTGGCTTGGCGTTGTGAGGCGGTTTTACCCGCAGCACAATGCCCGCTCGCCACGCGGTAATCTTTGTGGGCAGGGGGGTTAGTCTCCTGTCCACTGAGACCGGTTTTATGAAAATAGTGGGCTTGGGGTCTGTGCGAGGGGTATTCCCCCTCTCGCAGGCCCCTTCAACCTCTCGGCCTTTCCCGTAGGAAGCGCCAGGAGTGCTCAAGGTTACGCGGCCTAAGCCGTCTCGATGCGTCCCGTGCTTACCCACGGAGGCTGATGCTGGCTGAGTTAGCGTCGATCAACTTAAGTCGGTTGTTAAATGAACCAGTTGGGAAGCGAATGAAGACCGCGATTGTTGGCATGCTTGCGTAAAGAATTTTCGCGGAGTATTGGTGTGCACGACTGCTTTTGGTTGCTGTGCACTTTTGCGTGCTTTGCTTTGATTGTCCATACGTATTTGTGTATGTATGTAAAGTTGTATGTATATAAGTGCGTAGCGTCTATATGGTTGTATGTATGTATGTGGATATGTATGTGTGTATGTGTGGAAATGCGTGGTTTAAGTATGCATTTATGGTTGAGCGCAGGGCCGTCGAGAGAAAACTCGGGCCTGGGACTAAATAATCACGGGGCCCTATATATAAGTGGTATTAATTTAAAAGCATATGGCATAAATCGCCGAAAACGAAACTGAGGGGAACAGTTTTTTTCTCAGGTTGCGCTGATTTTTCACTATATCTGGGTCATACATATTCTGAGGTATCAGACAATATAAATATTAACACGAATCTCCTTCTCTCGAACATGCAAATTCACTTAGTCCTGAGACACCTTTAAATTAATGAAAAATAAAAAAGCATAACATGAAACTAAAGGATAGTTTATATTTAAGGACCACCACTTTTTTGCCATATATTTGTTTATATTCGCTTGCTTTGTATTACTTTGCCGTTAATAAAAAAGTACTCGACAAACAAATCAGCGATTAGCTTTCTATACGAAACTGAATTCGGCAGTATATTTTTATGTAATGTAACAGTCCAAAATATCAAAAAGTTTTCTGGCGCGGAATCCACCAGGCTAAAAAATGGAAAAATCTGGTATTCTAGCATTTTCGGCCCTCTTCACGGTGACAGGTAATAAGATCAAGGGAAATAAGGTCAATTGACTCAATTTCCCGCCCTGGTGCGAAATAAAGTCAATTGACATTATTACCTTTTCAAAAGCGAAATAAAATCCGTTGGCATTATTGCTCTTTCAAACTTTTGCTTTTGCTTTGCTTAGCTTCGCGGCGGCCCGCCACACCACGTCACGCTACGAAATAAATATCATTTTGAGTAGTAAAATAAAATATTTCATTTTGAAAAAAGAATTAATTTATGTACAAACATATACCAAACGGGACTGAAAGTGAGCTGCTCCCCAAAGGAGCAAATAGGGAGCAGTACAAAAGCAAAGTAAAAAAAAAAAAATATACCTTCTATCAAAGCTCAGAAATAAATATCATTTTGATTAGTAACATAAAATATTTTCTTTTGAAAAAAAAGTCAATTTACCCAACGGGACTAAAAGTGAGCTGCTCCCCAAAGGAGCAAGTAGGGAGCAGTACAAAAGCAAAGTACAAAAAAAATATTTCATTTCTACCAATGCTCAGAAATACATATGTAAAATATTTTCTTTTGAAAAAAAGTTAATTTATGTACAACCATGTATGTATGTATGTGTTTTCATATGTATATCACATAGAAAAGAAGAAAAACCCATGTTTATAAGTACACCTAATGGTTTCATCAAATGGTTTACAAAAACGCCATTATTTTATTAAAACAAATATATAATACAAAAATTTAAATTTGCATGCATCGCTTTTTAAATGCTTTACTTGAGCGCTCGCCAAGGGCTTCTTTTGAAGCAGCAAGAGAGCGCTTCTTTCTAATGACACTCAATGTTAAAATACAATGAAGTGTGAAATTAGGAAGGGAGCGCTTACTGCTGATTATGGAGCGCTCCAATAGCACAAATGGAGCGCTTCTAGGCCCGTTGGGTATGTGTGTATGTATTTTCGTATGTATAACACATAGAAAAGTAAAATAATAAATACACGTAATAAAGCAATCAACTGGTTTACAAAAAACGATATTATTTTATTAAAACAAAAATATAACATAAAAATTTAAATTTTCATGCATCGCTTTTTAAATGCTTTAGTTGAAGCGCTCACCAAGGGCTTCTTTGGGAGCAGCAAGGGAGCGTCTCTTTCTAATGACACACAATGTTAAAATACAATGAAGTGTGAAATTAGGAAGGGAGCGCTTTCTGCTGAATATGGAGCACTCCAATAGAACTAATGGAGCGCTTCTGTTCCCATTGGGAATATATCACTGATGACAGGTAATAAGTCCCGGATGGTTTCTAAAATCACAAATTAGTTTTTTTTGCAAATTGCAGATAGATGGTATTAATGAATTTAAGCCCTCGATATTTCACATTTTTATATTTGAAAGTTATTGGAAGATTTCTGCTGTATTTTGGCAACAACTTGTCTGCAGTAAAAAACATATAATTTGTATTTCAAAAGTGTGTGAAAACCAATCAATTAACCTACATGATCTCGGTTCCGATATTAAGTAATCAATAATTGTTTATACCCGCATTTTGGCACATTGGCATGAATGTGCCATCTAATGAATAGTGTCGTCGTTCTCCTTAGCTGCTTTTAAATGATGTCGTCACAAATTGCTGGTGGTGACATGAATACAGTGTAAGAAAATTCCTTTTCTATGATTGTTGCCTTATAGAAATGTTGGTTTCTTTTCCACCTTAGACATTCCGAATTCGTTCAAAATATGCTAATTTAAAACACAGAATTCTTTCAGTGTTCCTCCGGGGTTTTGGGACATGGACTGTTTCTTCAATTTAATAGTGTTCGCTTTATTTTTGTGGAAACGAAAGATGTTTTGCAAGTTCTGGACCATTTCTTTCTTCAAATATTTCTCGTATTCCAGCTGCGTTTTACGTTTGGGTTTTCGCATCGTTTTTTTACTATATTCGTAATTTTAAACATTTTTTATCAAATCAATTGGTGGTAGTTCATGATTGTGTGTGGATTAATAGCACCACACTGAGGAGATGGCAATAAACAACACTTACGGGGCAATGTTTATTGTAAGAACAACATTTTTTTCTATGAGTCGACATACTTTAAGCATTGTTGACGCTATTTCCATTTGAATTAGGAAATAAATTTTTGTTGACCTTATTTCCGTTGATCTTGTTACCTGTCACCCTTCTTCACAATAAAATAAAGCAGTTTCCTGTACTCTTAATTATCTATGAGTTTTCGGTGTACAACTACTATTTGTAACGCAAGTCGTTTTTAGTAATTGAATTTTCAGTTTAAATTATATTTATTTTATTTGGTTAGAGATATTGCTCATTTGAAAGCAACATTGTAAACTATTCAACGTGCTATTGACCTATAGTTAAAATTTATATTCTTTCTAACTCAAATAGGCTCAGAAAATATAAATTACGTGGAAAAATAAAAAAACGCGAGAATAGTATTATTTCAAAAAGGAACAAGTCCAAAAGAAGCAGAATAAGAAGGTAAACGAAGAAGATTTTATGATTAAATAATAAAAATCTATTGAAATTATTTCAAATATTTTTCTAGTACTATTATTATCCTTCAAAATGCACTCTCGAATGGTGTTATAAGATTTTTCCTTTAAGAGTTACGGCCACTTAAACTGCCGTGTCCTCAAATCTAACATCGCCAAACGAAGCATATGCTTTCTAATTCATTACGTCATCTTCCAATGGCCATAGTTTCTGAAGGAAAAATCGTAAAGCCGCACTCGAAGGCGCATTTTGAAGGGTAAGAATAGTACTAAATGGCATAGAGCAAACAAAAGTGGCCATGAAAGCCGTTTTTTCGTGTACTTAACCGCGAAAAACCTCAATTTCTTGGCGCAGTTCTAAGATCGATCTCGAGTTCTACGCAGAAAATCACTTCTGAAACGACCTACAGCTTTCTTCTTCTCTTTTGATTACATGTCAAATCGCCAGTCTACTGAATTCATGCTACATATTGCATAAAACAGAATACAAGCCATTTAAAGAACTAATTATAATCTACACGCATGTATATCGCACAGGTAACGTAACAGTGTTGACCTCAAAATTTATTTTATCAGTTCAATAAATACGTAGTTCTTGAGTCATATAAGGAGAGCAGACTTTTTCGATAATATAAAGCAGCTTTAAAAAGTAGTTCCAAAAATTGTAATGTAACAGTCCGCTGTTGAAACATTTATAACTCCTAAACAACAGTACACTGAGGGAAAAAAATATTAAAATCAAATAGAAATGTAATTGATTTTACTATAAACGTCAACAAAATTACTGTATATTGGTAAATATTCAATTCAATTACGCGCATATTAAAATGGCCGCGTTCGTACTGAAAAAGCATCCGTGAAGTGAATAATCAAGACAAAAAATAAAAAAAATTTAATTTGCGTGTTGCCTGCAGTGGAATTCGAACCCGACCATCTCCGGGCATCAACAACTTGTGGCAAGCATCTTTGCGCACTCAGCTACACCCAGACATATAAATTTGCTTTCAAAAGTTCAATATCCATCAACACCACACTTGTATGTGCTATGTATGTATATGTGTGTTGTCACCCCTCTCAGAGCGGAGCTCTGCATGCTAGGGGTGCGTATGTACACTTACATATACATACTCAGATGTGAAAAGTCAAATACGTGCGTAATAAATTTTGTATGAAAATATTATTTTTAAATACGAACATTTTTAAACGATAATCAAATATAAAGTATTTATTTTTACTATGCATTATTTCCCTCAGTGTAGGTACAATATATTTTAGGTATATATTAAATAATGCCACATACTTATGCTTTCAGACGCAAGAAGAAAAACTATCCGAAAGTGGTATTCTACCGAGTTTGAGTGGTATTCGAAAAGCACTGTGAGCCAAAACGTATTTTCTTTAATTTATAGAGTCAGAACAATCAGCACGAACCGGAATATATTTATAAAACGTATAATAAAAAACTATTACCTTGTTTATACCTACGCAAGAACCGCATTAACAAAAAGCTGATTTGACTCAACACATATTTCTTTCAAATATTTATACCTCGGTCTTTATTGCTGCTCGGTCTTATCTGCTGTTTTTATACGACATTTCTTTAATAACTAACTTGCGCGGTTGACCGAAATGGAAGCAAACAATATTTCGAATTTATTATAACAATAATTCAAATTTAAAATGGGATGTATAAAGAAAGCCAGCCTTTTCACTTCAAATGAATGATACGTTTATATCTGGTTTCTAAACGATGTGAGAATTAAAAAACCGATTTGAAATCAAATTCAAGTCAATACACTTTTGAATTTCTGAGCGTATTAAAATTTGGTTTATGCATACGTTTTGAATCACGGGGAAGTGGGTTAAAGCATGATACAAAAAAGAAGGTAGTTTCAATAAACAACTTTTGACGGATAATAAAATTTTTTGAAGTTTCATAAATTGTGAGTATTATCAACGGCCTTGGCACTTTGATAATATTAAAACAATAAATCGGAGTATTTTCCTTCCCATATTTATACCAATGTAATAATATTTCAAATCAAAACCCATTATCAGTGCTTGGTATTTTTTTTACTTACGTAGCTAGCACTATTTTTATTAAAAATATATAAAATATAAAGCAGAGACCCAGAATAATAATTATTTTATTGTTGGGTTTTTAAATAGGTCATCAAAATATTCGCAAGAATAATAAGTCTTTTGATAATAATTATGTGTGAGAAATTTTTTTAAGTCATCGATAACTATTATTTTAAGACTTATATAACAGAATTCTTTTTAAACTAATTTCCAGCGAGATAAATATTTTTAAGTCTTCAAAGACTTTTATTTTGAGACTTATTTTGAGTCATTTATCATAATATAATGATTATTGATTGACTTTTATTCTTTTCTCTTATAATATTCAGTTATGTCTCTGATATAAAGTATTAAAGATGACTTCATAGTAATTGTTCTTTTTATTTTATAATAAAAACCACGCGCAATACTGTTATTTTTTCATTTTCTTATTTTGAATACAATCTTGCGATTTAAAAATCTAATTCTAAAGAATATTCTTTGCAAATAAAACTTTTTTATATTTCGGCTCAAATTTAATTTTAAATTCTCATAAAATTTTGCAAAAAATAAGGCTTTGTGATTGGCGTATCACCATTAACTTTCACAAATTTTGAATTTAAATATCTAATATATGCAAAAAACCTGAAGTCGACTTGAACATATCGTCGTTTAAAGTACAAAGTCTGAAACTTAGTCATCAACCCCATTTACGAAATTATGTAGCCGGCATAATATTCAAGTCCATTATATTCCACATCTTTGAATGTACTGATAAAATCTTCTCCTGTGAAAAAAAAATAAAATTTCCAGTGATCAGGTAGCATGAATTTGATGAAATGTCATAATTTTATTAAAAGTCAATTGGGTAACAACAACAACGAATGTCATTAAATGGAACTACCTTGTTTTTTGTACCATGGGTTAAAGCGCTTTATGTGTCGGTATAAACAAGGTATATAATGAAGGAGCAATTACATTGTAAAAACAAAAAAAGTTATGGTTCTGACTCCCTCTCTACGGGCCTGGTTGTGCGTATGTATGTATGTATGTATGTATGGTTGTACGTATGTAGGTATGTACGTATGTACATATGTCTGTTAGTGTAGCGTAGAAAGCTACGTTACATACTGCGGTATTCAAACTGTTTGTATATGCAGAGTTGCGCAACATTGAAACCATATATATTGCATATTTTAAATATTCAATATAGCAACGAACAATTTTTCTGAATTTTCCATTTCTAAAGCTGATGCCAGATAAAACTTTGTAGCTTTGCGTGACATTTATAAATTTGCCAGCAAAGCGCCAGACGCAAAAGGTATGCCACAATGAACGCCAAGAAATCAATTTTGCACTGCTTTTTTACTCGTCAAAATTGCTGTGGATTTAAGATATTTTGCTTTAAAATTATCAGCAATGTAATTGAGTTTTATGTTTCAGCATGAATACTCGAATTTGGACGAAACAAAATAAATATTAAACCGGCTGATTGTCAAAGCGCGCAAAAAGATGGGAGTTGGCCATCTTTTCGCTTCGCGCTGCAGCTTCAATGATCTATGTGGCATGCTTTGTGCATTTTCATACAATTCATCTTAGCTGTCAAAGCGAATCTGTCACGTAAAGCGAAGCAAACGTTTTATGTGGCATCAGCTTAAAACACCAATGCTAACCAATAACAAACGAATAATCAACTTTGTTTCTGATGCGCTGATTGCTCTAGCAATGCGTTTCGATAACTTTTCGGCTGCGTTTTGGAACAGTATACATTGTCAATATTTTGTAGTTCGACGTTATGGAAATCAGCCTATATCAACGAAAGACGAATTCATACAAGATGATAGCGAGAGCACAAAAATTACTCTAGAAATGTATACGCACAATCACAAACATGAACAAATGTACAAGAAATACATAATTTTTGACATTCAGTAGGTACAATTCGCATTATTAGATTTGTTTTCGTTTGTACTACATAATTGCATATATACATGTACACGAACATATGTACATACGCACAAACATATGTACATACATACAAACATATGTACAACCATTCAAACATATGTACATACATGAAAACATTGCTGTCCATAAGTGCATACACCTTCGTATGTATGCGCGTTGAAGATGTTTGTGCTATCGCCTTGTATAGCCGTCAAAAGTCGCTTTCTTTCTTTTTTCCCCTGCTCTATACTATATCTTCTTTCTTACTCATGCAATATTTTCAGTTTGAAAAATTTCGATCTCCATTTCTGCGATACCGCCGCCTAAGTAGTTTCACTTCAAAAAGGTGCCATTCTTTTTAATTCCTCCTACTGTGCTAACACTCATCAATGTGCCGCACGCACAGGCAAACTTTTCGATATGAAATCACGAACTGGGAAGTGTTTTTAGCACACATACAGCGTTGTCACTAACAATTTTTCCCCCTACCAATTTTCTTCCCAAATCCGACCAAAATCGTTTACAACCTACCAAATAAATTTCAATTACAAAAAAGCGTTCTGAAAGCATACAATTCATTTATTTAAGATTAAATGTTTCGAATAAAACTTTAACAAAAGAGGTAAAATCGGTAAATCTTCTGTAGAAACTACCTTAGCTAGTGTTATTATTGGTAAAAGTTTTATATCTTCACGCTTGAAATCAAATCTTAATTTTATTTGGTCCAAAAACTTTATGTAAAACTTTAATATAGTGGTTATGATTATTTAAATTTGTAATGTCCACCACTAAATCTAACTTCGAAATAAGCAATCCAAGGGTTTATTCTTAAATTTTTCCAAACAAATTTCTGTCAAAATATACTATAATTATTCCATTCGAACTAATCAAATACAATTTCCTGTTCTCGAAGCAACCCTACACGTAAAAAAATTCTCGCATGCGATATTTATATATGTATATCCATACTACAATGGGTAGAAAAAGTACTTTTTCGGTCAAAATAGTAGTACCAACCATGACATTTTCTGTATAATTGCCGAAGCCGAGAGTTTAAGCCTGCTTTACGAAAAGTAGTTACTTCCTTTCCATTTCAACTGCGGACCAAGTAGGATTACTTCGAGGAAGTCTAAAATTCACCATTAAAATATTGAAACATCATTATAAGTAGTTTACTTATTTTTTTCTGCTATCAATGCGATAGTTTAGTAAGTTTTCATTTTTTTGGTGATACCATTACACCCTTAATTCATTGGGCATGCTAGCTGGCATTTATTAAAAGCGTGAGATTTTTGAGACACTCAAAGCTTCCAATTGAGTTTGCCATCAGAGGAGACTGGAAATCATTCATTGCTTTAGCAAACAAAACCAAAAGAAGGTAATACGCTAAAAGCTCATTTATTCTCTACGGCTCTCTTATTGCTTCCCTCATTGTCTTCTTTGTACACAGATTCACGAACACTACTGTCCCGTGCCCAAATCGCACCAGTCTTCAGTATCAGGCCACATGCTGGCCACGCGGTCTCGGCGTGTTTTCCTAGCTCCTTCAGCGTAAGAAATCTAAACACCGCACACCCCTCGGGGGCTTGGGAGAAAACCCTAAATCGGACAATTATTTAACTAATTACGGAAATTTTAATATTCCGAAAGGTGCGAAAACCGTATCGATCAGCTTTCGCGTCCAAAAGTGTAAAAAAAAATAACCAAATTCGTATGATATATACTTATATAAAGCTATAAAGTTCAAGCCTGTATATAGAAGACCAAAAACTAATCCAAGACAAAAAAAAATAAAATATTATATATACATATATAGGTATATATATATATACATATATAGGTTTAGGTGAAGAAACCACGCGGAGTAACCATTTTAAACATATGTAATACTACTGGAAAGACAAAAATGTGCAAGTTTCGTCAAAGAAATAATTTGCTAAGTGTAAATATGTACATAATATAGGTATTTAAAATTTAAAAAAAAAAACATTTTTTTTTTCTAATTTAACGTAATTACCCTCTGCGGAAGTCTTTGCATATGTATGAATATAATCGACTTTAGTGCATTAAAAATTTAAAAATTTACCAAAAAAAAAACGAAAATTAAAATTGGGTCATAAATTTTCCGTTGTGTAAAAGTCACATGGCCACCCTCGTGTTGAAAACACTAGACATACATACATTACGCCGGTCGCTTAAATCAAATCGAACAACACCAAAAGCAAGACAAAGTAATTTAAACTAGAACAATTACAACAACAAAAAACCAGAGAAAACTGCAAACATAAATTTTCTTCAAGTCTACATAAACAGGTTAACTCTCCACTGCAACAACCACAAGAAATGCCTTTCAACGTGAGCTGTAAATCAGTGGGTAAGTTATTATATACACTTTGATGTCGACTTTTCCTTTGTTTTTTTTTTTGCTTTTATACCAGCTTGACATTGGAGCGGATTAAGAAAAGCTTTACTTAAGATCATTAAGCACCCTCTCCTGTGTCATCACCATTTTGCCGCTGGTTTCTTCTTTTACATTTCGCACTTGTTTTCATTTAGCATATGTATATATGTACATGCATGTAAGAACGTAAATGAAATAATATAATTGAACTAAACGTACATATATAAGTACATATTTACATATATAGATTTACCTGTATACTGCCGGTAGAAGTTTTTTTTGGGTTGATGGACTTAAGTACATAGGCATACATTTAAATTTTGATAGTACTTAACTGAATTAATTTTTCCGGGTGTTTTATAAATAACAGTAATAACTAAAATTGCATTGAAATTCTAAAAGAAATTTTACGAACGTGGGAAGCTTTTGGTTCAAGGCATCCACACTAACTATTTGATTAAGATAAAACATAGTTTTTTCATGCACTAAAGTACTACGTAAGCAATACCTACGAAAAATTCCTTTAACTTAAATTTTTCTTTCACTAAGAATAATTGTTTTCTTAAGCTTACACCCTATTGTCTTAGATTAAGTTTGCATTGGTAGAAAATAAATATAATTTTGAAATAAAATATACTGAAAACAATACTCTCCTGAACTTGACCTTGGTTAACATTTGGAACGGATGAGCATATAAGCGCCATGATTGGCTAAAACTATTTTTTCCGTTTCCTCGTTGTAGGGGAAACTAATGTGTTGGTAACGTAACCGGACATGGGGTTTTCAACAAATGGCAGCCAACGAAAACCATGAATAGGTGGGTAGTGAGCTAGCAGATCGACTTCATCTTTGATTTGCTACATATCCGGCAAAGTTGAGAGAGCCTACAATGAGAGTTCTGAAGAGTGCTTAATTACTTATAATACCCGTCCCTATGCGCGTCTTTACTAAATTAATTCTTTTTGTTCACTTCTTATTCTCTTTCTAGCTTAATTTTTTTTGTTTGTTACAAATTCGGGACTCTATAATAAAATAGTGCCGCAGTGTAAAGAGCAAATAGGATAGCCAAGAACCATCCCAGCCACTGAACCTAGCCCAGATCAATGGGTCCTGATCGGCTATCCTAACAGCCCAAATTATTGCCTTGCAAGTTACCACCCTGCAATGTTCAATGCGGTAACATATTTTTGGCGCCCAACGTGGGGTAACGCATGTCTGGAATGTTGCAAGTATTACACCTTTGATAAAATTTTATCAACTCCTAATTAGAAAACAAATAATTCCGACTTGTTTTGTCTTATTTTCCGTCGAAGTAAATTTCAATGCCATAGATCTGATTAAGTTCTGGTTTAGAATTCAAGCAATTAAGGGAAGATTTTTCAGTACCTGGCTCAAAGCAGAGTAGCTGCATTACTTTAAAATGTTTGGGGTTCGACCAGAGTTTGAAGTTCCAATCTTAGCAAGATGCATACAAAATAGATCCCTTTACATTCAGAATTTTTGTGTTAGTTTTATTTTTGTGATCAATTTAGCTTGATTTTTTTCGAAATTATTGGATGTATTTCCAATGATGTTTGCCGCTAGAAATCGGTTTACACTTCTTTGTCTTTTTGGTTAATTATTGCTGGAAATTTTGCTGTCTGGTAAAGGCTTCGGACAACAAACCGCAAATAAAAGAACCATGTTTTGTTTTTCCTTTTAGTTATGTTCTGGTTAGGTAAGATTCAGGAAGACAGATTAATTTAAATCTAACAGCAGTTCAAAGATTGCTTGCCGGATTATAATGCTAATTGTCCACAGTTGCTGGCATCTGTGCTAAAATAAGTCCATAACCAAATTTTTTTCCCCCACTCTCTCAATTCAGCCTTTAAATTAAGTACGTTACCGAACATTAGTTACCTGAAAACCACAAGTGAGGAACCGACGAAACCTTAGCACAAAAAAAAAAAATTTTTAGTAACTGTTTTTATTTAAAGTAACTTACTTATTTAATATTTTTTTCGCTTAAAAAAAAATGCCGGTTATAAGAAGTACAGAAATCCCTACAGGCCTGTCTGCAGTGGCTAAAGAGTCATGTGACTGTGCCATTTGTCAAGAAACAATGACTGAGGAGCAAGACTGTGTAATTACTTTGTGCAACCACGTATATCACAGGGAATGTATAGGAACTTGGCTTGAAAAGCAGCACGATTGTCCTTGTTGCAAAAGATTATGTCATGTTAAAGACTGGTTACCAATTACCCTCAAGCAGACTGAGCAAAGCTTTCAAAGTAGACAAAGTACCAATTTTCGAGGCCGCGGGCATAGACAATTAACTCGCAATAGGCGTCGTAATAATACTCCCAGCTCCCAGTCGTTAATAGAAGGTGATAATAATCAGCAAGCTGCGCAAAGCCCTCGTTCCTTAAACCTGTCCATGCCAGGAGGTGATTCAGTCGATAGAGATGTAACTAACCTCTCTCATACGCAACGTAATCCAAATAATCAAGTTCGCGACTCTGGTGAGGTAGTGGATTCCGATCGAATATCACAAATGGTAGAAGAAAACGTTAAGAGAATTTTAGCTGGGTTAAATCTCGATCAAGATAGGTTCCAAAACCAGGCTTATATACGCCAATCTAATGACCCTCGTTACCTTGGTAATAGTAATAATATTAATAACCCGAATTGTTCGAACCTTCGTACTGATTAAGTGATAAATATAGTACAGCATTGGAATATAAAATACAAAGGGTCCTCCAAGGAATTAACTGTAGAAGAATTTCTCTATCGTGTTAGAGCTCTTACAGAGATTCACTTGAACGGAGACTTCAATTTACTGTGTAAACATATACCGTTGCTTCTAACCGGAAAATCCCGCGAATGGTATTGTCGCTTTCATAAGCAAAACGAAATTATCGAGTGGCAAGATTTTTGTGCGGCCATACGGTACCAATATAAAGATCATAGGTCCAATTTTGATATCTGGGAACAAATTAGAAGCCGAAAGCAAAAGCCCAGTGAGACATTTGAGGCCTTTTATGATGATATTTCTTTGTTGTGTGACAGACTATCTTGCCCACTAGACGAAGAGAAGTTAATAGAAATATTAACCCGAAATTTAAAACCGCAAATTCGCCACGAACTGTTATATGTCAACGTTCGCTCTATTGCACAGTTGAGAAAGCTTTGTCAAATGAGAGAAAATCTTTTAGCCGAGGAGAATTTTCGAGGAAATATTTCAAGTATCGAGGAAGGTCAGCTTCTGGAAGGGGATGAGCACGTAGAGTCCGCATTGGAACTCGCTGCGATACAGCAAGCGAATATTACTAAATGCTGGAACTGCTCCCAAGATGGTCATCATTGGCAAGATTTCCTTGCTGAACGCAGCATATTTTGTTATGGCTGTGGTGAGCCAGGAATGTACAAGCCTCAATGCCAAGCTTGTGCAGCTTGTCGTTTGGAAAACTTGAAGACGGGTGCGGTTCGACCACCTCGTACGCACCCAAACTGAACACTGCCAATATAATTCAAAATAACCCAGATCTATCGATTCGGATTAACAATTCCGAATCGAAAGTAATTGCCCCTTTCACGAGTCACAACGCTATGAGTAACGACAATACTTTTCCAAGCCACATGTTGCCCTATCATGAAAGACTAAAAAATTACTTAGAAGCCAAGAATAGGATATTTAGTCAGTCACCTACGTTGAAATCCGAAAGAAATACCGCAAGAATACGTAATTATTATAAGCATGTCAGACCGACACGAAAGCTTTTCCTTTCAGCCGTGTTCGAAAATAAGATCGACAATAGATTGTATGCCAAAGTAAAGTTCTTAGACTTTGAGGAGTTAGGGCTACTGGACACCGGTGCCAATATTTCCTGTGTGGGAACAGATTTGGCGAAAACAGATTTTTCTAAATATTCGCAATTTCATCCCTTAAAAACCTCGGTAAAAACCGCTGACGGTAAACCACATTCAGTCAGTGGTTATCTAAGCGTTATTGTCGAATACCACGCTGTAAAAAAGCCTTTGAAAATTTTTGTTAACCCAACTATTACGAATCGGCTAATTTTAGGTATAGACTTTTGGAAAGAATTCGACTTGGCCCCAGGTTTGATTTCTTGCATATCGGCTGGTCAATTCTCTTCGGTTGATACCATCACTAATAGTGGTGTAGACACCGCTGAAAGCAGCAAAGGTAAATCTGAGAATACTGACGGCAACTTCCCTCTTACAAAAATGCAACAGCATCAATTAGAATGTGTAAAAACTATGTTCCGAGTTTTGAAATGCAAGGATTAGGCCTCACGCCCTTAATAAAGCATACGATTGACGTGGCGGATGCCAAACCAGTTAAANTCGACCACCTCGTACGCACCCAAACTGAACACTGCCAATATAATTCAAAATAACCCAGATCTATCGATTCGGATTAACAATTCCGAATCGAAAGTAATTGCCCCTTTCACGAGTCACAACGCTATGAGTAACGACAATACTTTTCCAAGCCACATGTTGCCCTATCATGAAAGACTAAAAAATTACTTAGAAGCCAAGAATAGGATATTTAGTCAGTCACCTACGTTGAAATCCGAAAGAAATACCGCAAGAATACGTAATTATTATAAGCATGTCAGACCGACACGAAAGCTTTTCCTTTCAGCCGTGTTCGAAAATAAGATCGACAATAGATTGTATGCCAAAGTAAAGTTCTTAGACTTTGAGGAGTTAGGGCTACTGGACACCGGTGCCAATATTTCCTGTGTGGGAACAGATTTGGCGAAAACAGATTTTTCTAAATATTCGCAATTTCATCCCTTAAAAACCTCGGTAAAAACCGCTGACGGTAAACCACATTCAGTCAGTGGTTATCTAAGCGTTATTGTCGAATACCACGCTGTAAAAAAGCCTTTGAAAATTTTTGTTAACCCAACTATTACGAATCGGCTAATTTTAGGTATAGACTTTTGGAAAGAATTCGACTTGGCCCCAGGTTTGATTTCTTGCATATCGGCTGGTCAATTCTCTTCGGTTGATACCATCACTAATAGTGGTGTAGACACCGCTGAAAGCAGCAAAGGTAAATCTGAGAATACTGACGGCAACTTCCCTCTTACAAAAATGCAACAGCATCAATTAGAATGTGTAAAAACTATGTTCCGAGTTTTGAAATGCAAGGATTAGGCCTCACGCCCTTAATAAAGCATACGATTGACGTGGCGGATGCCAAACCAGTTAAACAACGGTTCTACCCAGTCAGCCCAAACGTTGAAAAACTGATGTTCGACGAGGTTGACCGAATGCTAGACTTGGGTGTTATTCAAACCTCAAGTAGTCCCTGGAACTCACCAATGCGATTAGTGGTAAAACCCGGTAAAGTTCGCTTGTGTCTTGATGCTAGAGGACTAAATGAGGTAACAAAAAAAGATGCTTATCCCTTGCCAAGCATCGAGGGTACTTTTTCTCGCTTACCCAAAGCCAATATAATCTCTAAGCTTGACTTAAAAGATGCGTTTTGGCAAATCGAATTAGACGACAATTAAAAGCCATTGACAGCGTTTACAATTCCAGGTAGACCATTATACGAATTTGTGGTGATGTCATTTGGGCTGTGTAATGCTCCATCAACCATGTGTAGGTTAATGGATGTTATTATCCCCCCGGATCTTCGCCACTGTGTCTTTGGATATTTAGACGATCTCTGTATTGTCTCAGACACATTTGAGTCGCATTTATCCGTGTTAATACGAATTGCTGAACAGTTTAAAAAAGCCAACCTAACACTTAATATCAGTAAAAGCCAGTTTTGCGTTACGAAAGTTAACTATTTAGGGTATGTCATAGGAAGTGGTGGAATTTCTACCGACCCCTCGAAAATCTATTCCATTCTGTCATGGCCTGAACCAAAAAATCTAAAACAGGTACGAGGATTTTTAGGGATATGCGGTTGGTACAGAAGGTTTATTAAGAATTTCGCAGAAGTAACGTACCCTATTACCGAAGTTCTTTCTAGTTGAAAATGTTGCTGACGTCAGCACCTATTTTACAAAAAAATTCTCCCTTCATTGCGATGCCAGTAATTACGGAATTGGTGCAGTATTGGTTCAGATATCAGATGAAGGAGTCGAAAAACCGATCGCCTATATGTCAAAAAAATTAAACTCTGCACAGAGAAATTACAGCGTGACTGAACGAGAGTGTCTAGCAGCTCTTCTTGCCATTGAAAAATTTCGCTGTTATTTGGAGCTTCAACAATTCGAAGTCATAACCGACCACTTGAGTTTGGTATGGCTAATGCGACAGCAAAACCCTAGTGGACGTTTGGCACGCTGGACGTTAAAACTGCAGGCGTACAAATTTACTATCTCTCACCGGAAAGGGAAGGAAAATGTCGTTCCTGACGCTTTATCGCAGATGCCGGAAGGAAATGACATAGCCTCTCTCGAGGTAATAGGCCCAGAAATTGATCTTGATTCACCAGCCTTTTCTGACGACGGCTATGAACAATTGAAATCTAAAATTGTAACTGAACAAGATAAACTGCCTGACTTGCATGTTGTAGATAAATTCGTGTATATTCGTACCGAGCATAGCAGTGTGAACCCTTCTCAAGAAGAAGAATCATGGAAGCTGTGGGTACCGGAAAGCCTCCGTCTGGAAGTTATTAAACGAGCCCACGATTCTGTCATTCCTGCACATGGCGGTATGAATAAAACCATAGAGCGCATTAGGCGATGTTTGTTCTGGCCCGGCTTGGTTAAGCAAGTGCGAGACTACATACGAAACTGTGAGATTTGCAAAACTACCAAGGCGCCTAACACTACCCTTCGTCCGCCTATGGGTAACCAAGCCAACTCGGTGCGTCCATTTCAGCAACTTTATGTCGATATTTTAGGACCATACCCACGCAGTCGAAAAGGAAATATTTCGTTATTAATAGTCGTAGATCAATTTAGTAAATTTCTATGGATATGTACTTTACGGAAGTTCAGTGCCAACGCTATTCAAGAATTTTTATTGAAAGACATTTTTCACTGCTTTGGAGTGCCTGAAACTCAAATAAGCGATAATGGCGTTCAATTTAAGTCTAATGAATTTAATGTTTTTCGCTCGGAGTACGGAATTAACCACGTTTACACTGCCCTGTACTCTCCCCAAAGCAACGCATCCGAACGCGTTAATCGTTCGTTGATTGCTGGAATACGTGCATACATTAAAGACGACCATAAACAGTGGGACGAACACCTAACTAGTATCGCTTGTGCTATAAGAACATCGATACATCAAACAACGAATCGTTCTCCTTATGAGATTTTATACGGATTTAATATGGTAACCTATGCTTCACAATATCGCTTATTAAGGGGTTTAGGCATGCTAGAGGAATCGAATTTTTCTCTTAAACATTCGGAAGTGCGAGACAGTATAACCTGCGAGACAAACCTGTTGCTTTTCAAATAGGTCAAGAAGTTTATCGACGAAACTTCGCACAAAGCGACTTTTCTAAAAAATTTAATGCGAAACTTAGCCCTAAATTCCTCAAGGCAAGAGTGAAAGAAAAATTTGGCAACCATTATTATCTCTTAGAAGATTTACAAGGTGGACCCGTCGGCACATTCCACGCAAAGGATATCCGCCAATGAACTAACGGATTCTGGATAACCTTCTTATTCAAGGATTTCGGGTTATCCAGTTTGTAATGTCCACCACTAAATCTAACATCGAGATAAGAAATCCAAGGGTTTATTCTTTAATTTTTCCAAACAAATTTCTGTCAAAATTTACTATCATTATTCCATTCGAACTAATCAAATACAATTTCCTGTTCTCGAAGCAACCCTACACGTAAAATAATTCTCGCATGCGTGACCTAACTTTTGAAATCGATGTCTTCCGATCGGGATGAAAGTTAGTGCTAAAAAATAGTAGTTATGACACAAAATTTCAATGGGATCGGTCAAACACACTCCGAGTTGGAGGGTCTAGAATTTTGACATTTTGGTCAAACGGCCATATTTTCGGATCCATTTAACTAGTTACCTATTGTATTCAGTAATTTTTTTCACGAATGTTTTCGATAGATTTCTCTTCAGTCTTTACAAATTTTATGTTGTTTAATTAAAATGAATTTTTTTGATTTTTTTTTTAAATAAAAAATAATTTTTATGTTTTTTTCAAAAAGGGGTATTTTTTTTTATTTTTTTTTGCTCAAAAGAAAGCTTAGGTATTTTTCTTTAAGAGCTTTGTGGTCGCTTAGAGGGATGCGACTTGTTTATCAATCAAAATTAGCGGTTAGTAACTCGAAACAGCGGTTTTTTTAACTTTTAGTATATGACCTATTGTCTTATTTTTTCGTATTATTGTGTAAGTGTTTCTGAAACCTGAAAATAAAACTTATATGAGAAAGTATATACAATTACCTTCCCAACGGTATATAATATGCCCAACCAAAGTTTCATTCCCTCGATACTGCAATTCCCGTAGTTAAGGCTGATTAAGATTTTTCGTAGTCTAACACAGCAGGTACTAGATTTTGTGCATCTAAACACTTTATTAATAGCTTTGCAGAATTTTGAGTATTAGATTTGCATACCTACTAGAACAATACTTAAAAGGTATGAAGAATATGGGATTTTCCGGTAGTTAAGGATGATTGAGATTGTTTCTTTTTTGTTCAAAAGAAAGCTTACGTATTTTTCTTTAAGAGTTTTGAGGTCGCTTAGTGGTATGCGACTTGTTTATCTATTAAAATGAGCATTTAGTAACTCGAAACAGCGTTTTTTTAATTTTTAATATATGACCTATGTGTTTCTGAAACCTGAAAATAAGACATTTAAAAAATTAGATACAATTACCTTTCCAACGCTATATAACAAGCAACTAAAGTTTCATACCCTCTACACTATAATACCCACAATATGTACACCTCTGGAATAAAATAACTGTTTTTCTACAGAATTAGTGAAAATTATGAATTTATTTATTTATTTAGAATAGTTTTTAATATATAATTTAAGAATATAGATACATAAAAATTATACAAGATAGTTAATTTTCTTCTAATTTTCTAATAGCCAGCCTTCCATCCACTTTATTTTCCACCTTTCTTTGTGGCTTTTTTCATCAATCCTTTCTTAGGGTTACTGGGTTCTGCTGTTGATTTTACGCCGGGTTTCGCTTTTGGAAAGAAATCACATTGGGCAGAGGAAGAAAACTTCTTTAACTTGAGCCTTCCATGAAAGCAGGATATTGAGCGGTACCATCGATTGTTACTGCAGCATCGAATCTGCTCTTCACTGATATCGCAGTTTCCGCATGATCATCTTTGCTACTAAACATTATTTCAGTTTCTTTACAATAATTCTTTGCCCACCGGAATAAAGCTATCGCATCTATGATACGCATTTATTTTGATATTTGCTCCTATACCATCACATGCTTCTTTATCATGAGCAGTAGGATGAAAATGCCACTCAGCTGGTGTATCGAAATCTGTTTCATGAGCCATAATTTTTACGAAGCTACTTTTGTTTTTAAAATGCTGACGAGCTCTATCCGAAACGTAGTATACCTTCGCTACTGTGAATTTGGATTTTAGATAATTTAGTATTATCTTCTGGTACTCATAAACAGCAACGGCGTCATGCTTCAAATCGTCGGATATGATT
>NW_016158734.1:54189-60514 GCF_001687245.7 Rhagoletis zephyria
TAGTTGAAGTTTTGTACTTTTCTTTTATTTTCTCAAGGACTTTTACTGCATCCTTGTGGTATTGGTTTTGGCACTCATCCCTTGAAGTCATATTTTCTTCAGTAAAGTTGGAACCATCGTCATCGGAAATTCGGTCAACATTCTCAGAATCAATATGGTCTCTATCTACAATAACGTCTTCACAAGGCTCATTACTTTTCGAATTCGGTAATTCCTTCAATTTGCTGCGCTCTTTCCTGCACGATCCACAAATTCGCATCCGTTTTGATAGCGTAGGAAATTGTGATATTAAAGTCAGAAAGCCGTCGTGTATCTGAAGATACGTTGTTTTCTTTGCTGAAGGGATTAAAGCAAAAAGAAGCAAAAATTTCTTTATCAAGCTTAGCATTTTTATGAGCCATAGCTATTGAAAATATTAATTATGTAAATAACAGTCTTTATTTTAACGCTGCCATACACTGCCTTCATAAACTATAGCTGATTTATTATAGCTACTTATAGGTTGCGCGAGTAGGTATGCATATCTATTGAGAAAAGGTTTGGACGAATCGGCTGTGGTTAGGTACAAAGAAAAATCTTAATCATCCTTAACTGCCGGGAAATCCCATCTTCTTCATACTTTTCAAATATTGTGCTAGTAGGTATGCAAATCTAATACTCAAAATTCTGCAAAGCTATTAATAAAGTGCAGTCTCTCTTGACCTTTCGTGCAGTGCACACGCATAAGTGTATTGATAGTGTTCGGTTATAAATAGACAGCGTACTTTTCTCCTGAGCATCAATTTGTGGATTATAACCGTTAAAACCCCTTGTTATATTCAAGTAATAGTTGTTGATATTCGTTTCTTCTACGTTAATTAACTAAATTTCGGCTTGGTACTTGACTTCAAAAAACAATGACGATGGGTGAGCCACCCGATATATTCAATATAAAAAACACTGATGGGTTTCAGCTTAATAAAGGCAAAACACTTATAACAATTTGTCCTGGACCCAAATACCTTATAATGAAGCGTGTTAATAGTGAAAAAACTTAAACGATATTTCTCCATTCCTAATTAAAAAAACCATCGATGCAGTTTGTGGTGAAATTAAAGAATGCAAAAAACTTCAAAACGGTACTCGCCTTCTCCTCACAAAAAATTTAACCCAAGCTCAAAAACTAATTACCCTCACCGCTCTCAACTCCTCCATTCAAGTTGATATAACTGAGCACCCATCATTAAATGTCTCCAAAGGCATAATTTATTCCAACGATTTAAGGGGAATTCAGGAAGATGAAATTCTTAACGAGTTACGTGATCAAGGCATAAAGGAAGTTAAGAAAATTCTCAAAAAAGAAAATGATTGCCTAAATGAGACTGGATTAATAATTCTGACATTCCAATCGATGACACTTCCAGAGAAAATAAATATAGGATATGAGAAAATATTTGTACGACCTTAAATCCCTCTTTCAATGAGGTGCAAAAATTGTTGGAAGTATAATCACACAGCGAAATGGTGCAGAAGTGAAAAGACTTGTCAAAACTGTGGCGAAAAATATCACTTGTTATCCGATGATGAAAAATGCCCAAAATCCCCGTCGTGCATTAATTGCACCAACAATAAACTAAATGATTCTAACCACAGTGCTATTGACAAAAAATGCGTTATATTTTTACAAAAAGAATTGCAGGCGATAAAACCCATTGAGAAGGTTGACCATCGTACAGCAACAAAAATATACAAAGAGCGCCACAACAATGATGACGTGACTTGCGCTGAAATTGTGCGTTTCACAGCTATAACACCAACTACAACAACCACAATACAACATAATCAAACAGAGATAAATGAACTCTCGTCAACGAGTAAACACCTTCAGCCAATGAGCTCCATGCAGGCCGATTTCGGTCCCATCACCACTACTGGCGGCAACGGTACTTCTGATGCAGACGAACCTCGCTCCTCCACCCGTAAGATACCAACAAATATTAAACTTCTCCCTAGAAATACTCCAAAGCATATTGTTAAAAAACTCAAATCAACAAGAACAACAAAAAAGCCACGCCACTCACCTCCACATACTCCGACGATGATATATTCAGCAAAAATTGATAAATACGCCTCTTTCTTTATCACATCACATACACCAATATTTCAGTATGCTTATAAAGATCTATTTTTATTATTATTCTACACATATATTAAATGAAATCCACTCACTAAACAATACTATATGATTTTTTATTACCTTCACCTTTACCTTCCGTTATTTAAAACTGTATACACCTCAACTAATTACAAAAATCTCTCAACAAAGTCGCTTTTATACATTATTGTTATACGAGTGCATTTAATCACACATATATTGTTTTTATTTTTAGATTATTTTATGTTACCTACTATCATATGGGGTAAATTTACAACCATGATATTAATCTATCTCGAACACTTGATAAATGCTAAAGATTATACAGTGGAACATTAATGGATATATAAATAATTACAAAGAGCTGCAAACAATAATACGCGCTAATAATCCCCACATAATTTCCCTGCAAGAAATCCACCTTTATTCTCTCAATGATATTCCTATACCCCCAAACTACAATATTTACAATTTCAATTCGACCTCATCGGCACACGGTGGCGTAGCTTTGTTGATCCACTCAACAATCCAACACACGCAAATCCCAATTAATACTGATTTTGAGGCCATTGCAGCTACAATAGTGTCCAAACATAAAATATCAATAGTTTCTGCATATATATCTCCCAACAAACGATTTCACACCAACAACCTGGATAATGTTTTTTCTTCAATAAATCACCCCTGCATGATAACAGGTGATTTCAATGCTTGGCATTCTGATTGGGGTTCTCCGAGGAATAATAGCAGAGGATCAACTCTCTCCAATTTTATTAACACCTCAAATTTTGTATTATTAAACGACGGCTCTCCAACCCACCTGAGCACTCACAACTCCCACACACATATAGACCTTACATTTCGCTCTCCAACTTTAAGTCTCCACTGTACATGGCAAACTGAAAACGACACCCACAGCAGTGACCACTACCCTATCACCATTTCTCATTTTCAAACACAATGTTCTCCTCTCTTAAAAGCGAAGCCTCATTTCCTAACAAGACAGGCCGATTGGGTTAATTATACGAATATCTGTTGCGAACTCAACGAATTACTACCTCTTAGCTCCAATGTTAACAAAGAAGCTGCTGTTATGAAGAGAATAATTCTGAGAAGCGCAAGCTTGTCAATTCCTCAATCAAAGCCGAAACCACATAAAAAAGTTCCGTGGTGGAACCAAGAATTACAGCATTTAAAAAACAACAAAAACTTTTGCTGGCGATTACTTAACCGCTCTATTACCCCACAAAATGTCACCAATTACAAACGTGCAAATTCTTTATTCTAAAAATAGCCAAACGAAATGCCTTGCTTGAACTTACATCAGAAATTTCTCCTAGTACATCTTCACATAAAATCTGGACAAACATCAAGCTTCTTAATGGTCTTTACAAGCCAAGTACAATTTATTGTATTAGTGATTTAAACCCATCTCTTCCGAACGTCACAAATTCTGATGCTATTGCGGAAGAATTTTGTAAATATTGGTCAGAAAACTCTGAGGGCTCAAACTTTCCAACTACATTTCAAAATGCAAAAACTGAATATTTATGCTCTACACCAGTTTATCTCCCTTCCAATAAAGCCAAGCATATAGAAAATCCGATTACATTGGCGGAGATGACACACGCGATTAAAACTCTTAGAGATAAAACTCCTGGTATGGACAGGATTACTTATCCAATGATTAAAAATTTACCAAAAACTTGTCAAGTTAGGCTGCTAAAATTATACAATTCGATAATCCCTATTCTAAAACCCAATAAGGACCGAACAATGATAACGTCATATAGACCAATATCCCTTAACCCCTGTATTGCAAAGGTACTTGACAAAATTATCGTTCAAAGGCTATGGTGGTTTATCTCTCGAGATAATCTAATCAATAGCCACCAATTGGGATTTAAAAAGGGAAGGTCTGTGTCGGATTGTCTAGTTTATCTAGACTATCTGATTGCAGGATCTCTGGCTCGAAAAAATCATACATCAATTATCTCTTTGGACTTTGCAAATGCATTCGATAAAATAGGTGTTCATGTCATTGCTGACCAGCTTTTTAGATGGAAAGTAGGCCCCAAAATAATTAGTTATGTTAAAAATTGTATGTCGAACCGTAAAATTATAGTTAAAAATAAAAATGTGTACTCCTCCGTCCGTCCGCTTGCGAATGGTATACCTCAAGGTTCACCGCTTTCTGTAGTTATTTTCCTAATTGGTTTTAATAAAGTTAGTGATATTATTTCTTCATACAAAAATCTCGAATTCGTCGCATATGCTGATGATTTCAATTTAATTAAAAAGCTTGGGAAACGTAAAAATGTCTCAATCGACATTCGAAATGTAATAAATGATATTTCAGAATGGAGCCAATACTCTGGAGCCCAACTATCTTTCGACAAGTGCAAACATTTACACGTTTGCCGAAAACACGGGTGCACATGCAACATCCTCGCAGGTAACGTACACATCCCCGATGTTACACAATTAAAAGTTCTTGGAGTAATCTTCAACCAAAAGTACAGATGGACTAACCATATATCATATTTGAGGAATTCTTTAGTTAAAAAGCTAAATATCATAAAATGTCTCTCATGTGTAAAATACAACTGCAATATATCGTCACATATCTACAATTCATGCCCTCATAATATCTAAAGTTAATTATGCAATATTTCTTTATGGCTTTGCACCTAAAACTCAACTCTCTAAGTTCAAAACAATAATAAATTCTGCTATACGCTTATCATTTGGCGCTTTGCGTTCTACTCCGATCACCAATTTACTGTTCGAGGCCAACATTAAACCCATAGAGATGCAACGTGACATGGCACTACTAAAACTTTCCAAATTAATTCTCAACAGCCAAGACACCCCTCTTTTAAAAATAGTGAGAAGAGCTGATAAACATAAAATAATATACACGACAAGTTCTCCAGTAATATACAGAATTTTTGATGCCTGTAAGCAAATAAACCTCCCCATATCCCCAATTAAAAAAATAAACTGTTCAAGTCCACCATGGCTTCTTGCTAAATCATGTATAAACACCAGCCTCCATAAATTTAATAAACAGACTACCTCACCAGCTGCTTTCCGTATACTCTTTAATGAATTGGCAACCAAATATATTGATTATTCCTTTACATACACGGATGGATCCAAAAATAAGCTTGCTACATCTTACAGCGTAACAAATATAAACTCCATAATTACAACATCACTGCTACCTGGGTACACATCCGTGTTTTCCTCAGAAGCTATTGCTATCTTCCAAGCAATATCTATATTAAAAAATCGGAGTGGTAAGCATTTAATCTGCACAGACTCCCTTTCTGCTCTTAAATCTATACAAAATATAAATAACAATAGTTACTATGCGACAGAAATAAGAAATCAGCTAATTAATTGTCACCCGAAAATAATACTTCTTTGGGTACCTGGGCATGTTCTTATCCCGGGGAATGAGTTTGCTGATAAAACAGCTAAAGCCGCTATATCTTCCCCTCTCTCTTTTTCTCATAATTACAGTTACGGAGACATGCTAAAACACATAAAAAGACACTATTCACAAATTCAACAAAGTTCCTTCATACATACTTCAGCCTGGTACCAAGAAATTAACATAGACAAATCTTTCCCGAAAAAATTCATTACACCAAAGACAAGACTAGACATAACTAAATTTGAGCGCTTAAGGTTAGGACATACAAAAATAACACACCAGCATTACATATCCCAATCACCTTGCCCTTGTTGTAGCTATTGTAACTCTGATACCGCTTTTGACATAAAACATATTTTAAATGACTGTACTCACTTTAGCCACCTGAGGACATTAATTTTTAAAAATACCCTTCCGACATCACTTCTTGCTACAGTAGATGACAACAGCATCACTAAAATATCTTCATTTTTAAAACGATCGAAACTATATTACCAGATATAAAAATTAAAAATAAATAAGAAAAATCCTGTACATACACACGTATCTATTAGTTTAAATAAATACATTATGTAAGTTTAGTTTTAGTATATAGTTTATAAGTAAGTATATTAAGTTAACAATACATACACACACTATCAAAATGTATTACAACTGATGAGCGTAAGGCCTGTGTTGCTATCGTTCTTAATTCACCAGCTTGTAATTTTTAATTATAAGTTTAGTTTAAAATAAATAAATAAATAAAT
>NW_016158734.1:60769-65209 GCF_001687245.7 Rhagoletis zephyria
AAAAAAAAAAAACATTTTTTTTCTAATTTAACGTAATTCCCCTCTGTGGAATTCTTTGCATATGTATGAATATAATCGACTTTAGTGCATTAAAAATTAAAAAATTTACCAAAAAACAAAAACAAAAGAAAATTAAAATTGGGTCATAAATTTTCCGTTGTGTAAAAGTCACATGGCTACCCTCGTATTGAAAACACTAAACATACATACATTACGCCGGTCGCTTAAATCAAATCGAACAACACCAAAAACAAGACAAAGTAATTTAAACTAGAACAATTACAACAACAAAAAACCAGAGAAAAACTGCATACATAAATTTTCTTCAAGTCTACATAAACAGGTCAACTCCCCACTGCAACAACCACAAGAAAGGCCTTTCAACGTGAGCTGTAAATCAGTGGGTAAGTTATTATATATACTTTGATATCAACTTTTCCTTGTTTTTTTTTTTTGCTTTTTTACCAGCTTGACATTGGAGCGGATTGAGAAAAGCTTTGCTTAAGATCATTAAGCACCCGCTCCTGTGTCATCAGCCTTTTGCCGCTGGTTTCTTCTTTTACATTTCACACTTCTTTTCATTTAGCATATGTATATATGTGCATGCATGTAAGAACGTAAATGAAATAATATAAATGAACTAAACGTACATATGTATATATGTACATATTTACATATATAGATGCGACGAGATTTAAGCGGAGTTGCTTAAACCTCGTAGGGGGGATGTGTGAAGAGATTTTATAAATAAGCAACCAGACCCATTTGTCGGCAATTCAATAGCGTTTAATTAAAAATTAAAAATTCAAAATTTACAACTCGAGTTTAACTAGTGTTAGGGCCGTTTTTTCATCTAACCTTTAGATTACCGGCCACTTTATCGTCTCGATATAAGAGTTTTCGTTTTCTCATCAGCGCATTAATTTCTCGAATTGTATTTAGAAATTTTTTTCAGGAATGTTTTCGAAAGATTTCTCTTCAGTCTTTACAAATTTTATGTTTTTTAATTAAAATGAATTTTTTTTTTAATTTTTTTTTAAATAAAAAATAATATTTATGTTTTTTTCAAAAAGGGTTATTTTTTTATTTATTTTTTTTTGCTCAAAAGAAAGCTTAGGTATTTTTCTTTAAGAGCTTTGTGGTCGCTTAGAGGGATGCGACTTGTTTATCAATCAAAATTAGCGGTTAGTAACTCGAAACAGCGGTTTTTTTAACTTTTAGTATATGACCTATTGTCTTATTTTTTCGTATTATTGTGTAAGTGTTTCTTAAACCTGAAAATAAAACTTATATGAGAAAGTATATACAATTACCTTTCCAACGGTATATAATATGCCCAACCAAAGTTTCATACCCTCGATACTGCAATTCCCGTAGTTAAGGCTGAGTAAGATTTTTCGTAGCCTAACACAGCAGATACTCGATTTTGTGCATCCAAACACTTTATTAATAGCTTTGCAGAATGTTGAGTATTAGATTTGCATACCTACTAGCACAATACTTAAAAGGTATGAAGAATATGGGATTTTCCGCTGCATTTATTTTGATATTTGCTCCTATACCATCACATGCTTCTTTACCATGAGCAGTAGGATGAAAATGCCACTCAGCTGGTGTATCGAAATCTGTTTCATGAGCTATAATTTTTGCGAAGCTACTTTCGTTTTTAAAATGCTGACGAGCTCTATCCGAAACGTAGTATACCTTCGCTACTGTGAATTTGGATTTTAGATACTTTAGTATTATCTTCTGGTACTCATAAACAGCAACGGCGTCATGCTTCAAATCGTCGGATATGATTCCATACTTTTATGTTCCAGTTTTCCATCTTTCATGTAGTAAATAACTATTGTAAATATAGTTGCTTGGTCGTTATTGAAATGGAATGCTTGTATGGCATCCTGGATAACATATTTATAGTTTTCTGCGAAATCGTATGAAATAACGAATTCACCTGCCTGCAAATCTATCTTAAAATTTTCGAAGAATGACCGCTGCACCTTGACTAGAAAGTCATGGGTTCTCAAGTTTACCAAACCGGTAAAAATTTCTTCCACAAAATCGTCCACACTTAAGATAACTGTTTTCAATGTGCACCTTTCAGACTGCAGTCAAGATTCAAATTTGACCTCCTCCACAAATTCTCGGTCAAAAGACTTGATCAAATTCTCTTTGATGAACGTATTTCCCGGGCAATTTGAGCATTCACCCAAGTGGCAAGAAGTTGATACATTAGGACACATTGTCAATTTAAGGCAATCACGGTAACTGTTCAAATCTTCCGGCGAATCATTTGTTAAATAATTCAAGTTGATTTCCTTCAACATCAGCTTCACATTTTCATGATAAATGCAAACGCATACTGTATGAGTTCCGCTGCTTCCTGCCAAGACGCAATGTTTTGGCCTGAGCTGGGTAAATTTTGTGAATCCAATTTTAATATCCTCGTGTTCAGATTGAAAGCTCGCGAACAGCTCATTCAGGTTGCAGAGAATTATCCTCTTCTGCATTTGAACTTTCTTACCGTCAATTCGTACAGACACCCAGTCTTTCATCCCTGGCATCAGGCGACTCATATCATCGCGCTGATAAAACTGAGTCACTAGAGCTTCAGTTTTGCACTCTAAAGGTTTTCCTTTCTTTGTGTTTGGGAGTGTCCCATGCTCTGCAACTAATTTCTTAGCAATCCTGGCTTTTCTTTCTGATGTTCCAAACTCAGCCATTGTTTTTGTGCGACTCCATGTCGGTGGAGCAAGCGTGAGAAGTTGAATATTTTCTGCTCTACTAGTTGAAGTTTTGTACTTTTCTTTTATTTTCTCAAGGACTTTTACTGCATCCTTGTGGTATTGGTTTTGGCACTCATCCCTTGAAGTCATATTTTCTTCAGTAAAGTTGGAACCATCGTCATCGGAAATTCGGTCAACATTCTCAGAATCAATATGGTCTCTATCTACAATAACGTCTTCACAAGACTCATTACTTTTCGAATTCGGTAATTCCTTCAATTTGCTGCGCTCTTTCCTGCACGATCCACAAATTCGCATCCGTTTTGATAGCGTAGGAAATTTTGATATTAAGCCGTCAGAAAGCCGTCGTGTATCTGAAGATACGTTGTTTTCTTTGCTGAAGGGATTAAAGCAAAAAGAAGCAAACATTTCTTTATCAAGCTTAGCCTTTTTATGAGCCATAGCTATTGAAAATATTAATTATGTAAATAACACAGTCTTTATTTTAACGATGTTTCTAAAAAAGTGGTCTTCAGAATGACCATACACTGCCTTCATAAACTATAGCTGATTTATTATAGCTACTTATAGGTTGCGCGAGTAGGTATGCATATCTATTGAGAAAAGGTTTGGACGAATCTGCTGTGGTTAGGTACAAAGAAAAATCTTAATCATCCTTAACTACCGGGAAATCCCATCTTCTTCATACTTTTCAAATATTGTGCTAGTAGGTATGCAAATCTAATACTCAAAATTCTGCAAAGCTATTAATAAAGTGTTTGGATGCACAAAATCGAATACCTGCTGTGTTAGACTACGAAAAATCTTAATCATCCTTAACTACGGTAATTGCAGATCGAGGGTATGCAACTTTGGTTAGGCATGTTATATACCGTTGGAAAGGTAATTGTATATACTTTCTCATATAAGTTTTATTTTCAGGTTTCAGATACTCTTACACAATAATACGAAAAAAAAGAAGACAATAGGTCATATATTAAAAGTAAAAAAAACCGCTTTTTCGAGTTACTAACCGCTAATTTTGATTGATAAACAAGTCGCATCCCACTAAGCGACCACAAAGCTCTTAAAGAACAAGTAAGAGCAGCGCTGTCTTCGGCTATGCCGAAGGCTTCATACCTTTCATGAACATCTGCAAATTTTAGTTTGACAGATTACTGATTTTGAATACATCTGCATACATCGATAGAGGAGTTACATACTTATATAAAAAATCGCATCTAAACAATCAGAGGTATGGAAGATATACTTTATATGGCACCAATCTAAGTGATTTTCCCTGCTATGTGATCGGTATGTAAACCGGTAACACAATTTATTGGGTTTAGTTTCCTACATAAAGGAGATATATCGCAAAAACTGGTATCTGAACAATCAGTGCTATAGGAGATAAAGCTTATACAGCATAGATTTTGACGATTTTCTCAGTAGACTTTGTATTATTATTTATAAAATATCTTACGAAATTTATCGGTTTTAGCTGTTCAAATAAAGGAGTTTTACAGTAAAATCCCATATCTGAACAATCAGATGTATGGAAGATATATGTTGTAGTCACCCGATCCTTGTTATTTTCACTGTAAGTATTCTGTTAATAATGAGTGAAAATGGTGCGAAATTTCATGTTCCTAGCTGCATAAATGGAGGAGATATGATAAAAGACGTCATATCTGAATAATCAGTTGTATGGGGT
>NW_016158734.1:65339-67719 GCF_001687245.7 Rhagoletis zephyria
GCATAAATGGAGAAGTTATAACGAAAAATCTCATATCTGAACAATCAGTTGTATGGGAGCTATATGTTATAGTGGTCCGATTCTTCCGGTTCCGACAAATGATTAATACATTATAAAAATACACCCACCTACCAAATTTGATCCGGATATCTCGAAAACTGAGAGACTAGATTGCATACAAACAGACGGACAGACGGACAGACGGACATGGATAAATCAACTCAGCTCGACGTTCTGATCATATAAGTATACATTTTAATGGGTCTATCTCTTTTTGTTCTGGTACTTACAAACATCGGACCAAAGTTATAATACCATTTCATGCTCATGAAAGGTATAAAAATACCTAAGCTTACTTTTGAGCAAAAAAAAAATTTAAAAAAGTAACCCTTTTTGAAAAAAAACATAAAAGTTGTTTTTTATAACAAAAAAATTCAAAACAATTTATTTTAATTAAAAAATAATAAAATTTGTAAAGACTGAAGAGAAATCTATCGAAAACATTTCTGAACAAATTTTCAAAATACAATAGGTAATTAGTTATATGGATCCGAAAAAATGGCCGTTTGACCAAAATGTCAAAATTCTAGACCCTCCAACTCGGAGTGTGTTTGACCGATCCCGTTACTATTTTATACGACTAACCTTGGTGCTTGGGTCACTTGAGGTGAAATGCCCCATATATCTATAATACTATATATAATAATGGGTAGAAAAAGTACTTTTTCGGTCAAAATAGTAGTACCAACCATGACATTTTCTGTATAATTGCCGAAGCCTAGAGCTCAAGACTGCTTTACGAAAAGTAGTTACTTCCTTTCCATTTCAACTGCGGACCAAGTAGGATTACTTCGAGGAAGTCTAAAATTCACCATTAAAATATTGAAACATCATTATAAGTAGTTTACTTATTTTTTTCTGCTATCAATTCGATAGTTTAGTAAGTTTTCATTTTTTTGGCGATACCATTACACCCTTAATTCATTGGGCATGCTAGCTGGCATTTATTAAAAGCGTGAGATTTTTGAGACACTCAAAGCTTCCAACTGAGTTTGCCATCAGAGGAGATTGGAAATCATTCATTGCTTTAGCAAACAAAACCAAAAGAAGGTAATATGCTTAAAGCTCATTTATTCTCTACGGCTTTTTTATTGCTTCCCTCAGTGTCCTCTTTGTACACATATTCACGAACACTACTGTCCCGTGCCCAAATCACAGCAGTCTTCAGTATCAGGCCACATGCTGGCCACGCGGTCTCGGCGTGTTTTCCTAGCTCCTTCAGCGTAAGAAATCTAAACACCGCACACCCCTCGGGGGCTTGGTGGAAAAGCCCTAAATCGGACAATTATTTAACTAATTACTGAAATTAGAAGATTCCGAAAGGTGCGAAAACTGTATCGATCAGCTTTCGCGTCCAAAAGTGTAAAAAAATAACCAAATTCGTATGATATATACTTATATAAAGCTATGAAGTTCAAGCCTGTATATAGAAGATCAAAAACTAATCCAAGACAAAAAAATAAAAAATATTATATATACATATATGGGTATATATGTATATACATACATATGTATATATAGTTAAGAAACCACGCGGAGTAACCATTTCGAAACATATGTAATACTACTGGAAATCAAAGAAAAAAATGTTCAAGTTTCGTCAAAGAAATAATTTGCTAAGTGTAAATATGTACAAAATATAATTGTAGGTGGGATTTTAAATTTAAAAAAAAAAAAACATTTTTTTTCTAATTTAACGTAATTCCCCTCTGTGGAATTCTTTGCATATGTATGAATATAATCGACTTTAGTGCATTAAAAATTAAAAAATTTACCAAAAAACAAAAACAAAAGAAAATTAAAATTGGGTCATAAATTTTCCGTTGTGTAAAAGTCACATGGCTACCCTCGTATTGAAAACACTAAACATACATACATTACGCCGGTCGCTTAAATCAAATCGAACAACACCAAAAACAAGACAAAGTAATTTAAACTAGAACAATTACAACAACAAAAAACCAGAGAAAAACTGCATACATAAATTTTCTTCAAGTCTACATAAACAGGTCAACTCCCCACTGCAACAACCACAAGAAAGGCCTTTCAACGTGAGCTGTAAATCAGTGGGTAAGTTATTATATATACTTTGATATCAACTTTTCCTTGTTTTTTTTTTTTGCTTTTTTACCAGCTTGACATTGGAGCGGATTGAGAAAAGCTTTGCTTAAGATCATTAAGCACCCGCTCCTGTGTCATCAGCCTTTTGCCGCTGGTTTCTTCTTTTACATTTCACACTTCTTTTCATTTAGCATATGTATATATGTGCATGCATGTAAGAACGTAAATGAAATAATATAAATGAACTAAACGTACATAT
>NW_016158734.1:70173-89932 GCF_001687245.7 Rhagoletis zephyria
GTATATATGTACATATTTACATATATAGATCGACGAGATTTAAGCGGAGTTGCTTAAACCTCGTGGGGGGATGTGTGAAGAGTTTTATAAATAAGCAACCAGACCCATTTGTCGGCAATTCAATAGCGTTTAATTAAAAATTAAAAATTCAAAATTTACAACTCGAGTTTAACTAGTGTTAGGGCCGTTTTTTCATCTAACCTTTAGATACCGGCCACTTTATCGTCTCGATATAACCAGTTTTCGTTTTCTCATCAGCGCATTAATTTCTCGAATTGTATTTAGAAATTTTTTTCAGGAATGTTTTCGAAAGATTTCTCTTCAGTCTTTACAAATTTTATGTTTTTTAATTAAAATGAATTTTTTTTTTAATTTTTTTTTAAATAAAAAATAATATTTATGTTTTTTTCAAAAAGGGTTATTTTTTTATTTATTTTTTTTTGCTCAAAAGAAAGCTTAGGTATTTTTCTTTAAGAGCTTTGTGGTCGCTTAGAGGGATGCGACTTGTTTATCAATCAAAATTAGCGGTTAGTAACAAAAAAAAAAACATTTTTTTTCTAATTTAACGTAATTCCCCTCTAAGGAATTCTTTGCATATGTATGAATATAATCGACTTTAGTGCATTAAAAATTTAAAAATTTACCAAAAAACAAAAAAAAAGAAAATTAAAATTGGGTCATAAATTTTCCGTTGTGTAAAAGTCACATGGCTACCCTCGTATTGAAAACACTAGACATACATACATTACGCCGGTCGCTTAAATCAAATCGAACAACACCAAAAACAAGACAACGTAATTTAAACTAGAACAATTACAACAACAAAAAACCAGAGAAAAACTGCATACATAAATTTTCTTCAAGTCTACATAAACAGGTCAACTCCCCACTGCAACAACCACAAGAAAGGCCTTTCAACGTGAGCTGTAAATCAGTGGGTAAGTTATTATATATACTTTGATATCAACTTTTCCTTGTTTTTTTTTTTTGCTTTTTTACCAGCTTGACATTGGAGCGGATTGAGAAAAGCTTTGCTTAAGATCATTAAGCACCCGCTCCTGTGTCATCAGCCTTTTGCCGCTGGTTTCTTCTTTTACATTTCACACTTCTTTTCATTTAGCATATGTATATATGTGCATGCATGTAAGAACGTAAATGAAATAATATAAATGAACTAAACGTACATATATATGTACATATTTACATATATAGATTCGACGAGATTTAAGCGGAGTTGCTTAAACCTCGTCGGGGGGTTGTGTGAAGAGGTTTTATAAATAAGCAACCAGACCCATTTGTCGGCAATTCAATAGCGTTTAGTTAAAAATTAAAAATTCAAAATTTACAACTCGAGTTTAACTAGTGTTAGGGCCGTTTTTTCATCTAACCTTTAGACTACCGGCCACTTTATCGTCTCGATATACCAGTTTTCGTTTTCTCATCAGCGCATTAATTTCTCGAATCGATAAACTGTTGCTCACCCGATGCAACCTTTAAAATTTGTACCCAACTTTAAATTTTGGTTTGGCTTTGGTTCATGAGCCAGCTATATTAGATATTTCAACCAAGGTTTTGGTTTTTCCTAACAGTTGCTCTTGCTCTATATTTGCTTATGTTGCATTGCCAACCTTTGAAATTTTAGGACGAATGTAGTGAAGTTTCACTCTCGGAAATGTAGTGAAGTCTCACTCTACGGAATAAAAAATTTATTTTTACCGGTAAGATAAGAAAACGAAAATACTTTAAAGTGAGGAATAATTTATCTGTCCTGTTAGTAAAGGCAACTTTACTGCTTACATTAGAACAGACATGGGCACTTTTGCCCGTATGGGCTTTTTTGCCCGTATGGGCAAGCGAGCCAATTTCGCGGGCTAGATCAGAGGAAAATCATGGCAAACGGGAAGGGGGCAACAAATCTTACTAATCCACGTATAGCAATGAGAGCCACTGCACACGCATTCTGGAGTAAAAAGGCTCACTCTCCCAAACGTACGCCACATACACTCCTCGTCATTTGAATAGCTCAACTTTTTAATCTTTAGTATTTACACTTTTAATTTTGTTTATTTAATATTCATTACATCCGATTTTAAAACTTTATCAGAGTTAAAAAAATTTCAACAAAGGGGTACAATAAAATGCAAGTTTCAAGTGCCTGTAAAATAGCGGTGATTTTCGACAATTTTTCTGGTGATAGTGCTGCGCATTTTCTCTCATACAAAGTATGCTCGACAAAACTTTTATATGGAATAAAATGCGCAGCACTGTCAATAAAAAATAAGTGAATTTGAAAAATCGTGGCTGTTTTATTCACTGCAGGTCATTAGGATGTCACACTCCTATGTTGACCTTCTTTAAGAACTGTTTCCAGCTCTCGAGAAAAACGAAAAAATCAGCTGCCCAGGAAATGGAAAATAAACTTTCTTTTAAGTTTTAGTTAGTAAAAAATTTTAGAATTGCATTTACCCGTAGAATATGCTATATCGTCACTAGACACGAATAAAGGCGCGAGCTCAAAAGTTGACGGCGAAAAAAGACGCATAAAAAAATTTCAGCGTCAAATACTCTTAACATACTTCGCCAAAGTTTTTTATAAGCATCTTTTTTCGCAAAATTTTTTTAAACGCTTTTTTTCACCGTCAAAACACCAGCGCGCCTTTATTCGTATGTAGTGACGATATTTTTACAACAAATTTATATTAAATAAACAAACGGAAAACTAAATACTAAGAATTTAAAGGGTGTGCAATTCAAATGACGAGGAGTGTACATGAGCAGATGTGATCACTACACAAGTAAACGCGAGCTGAAAGCGTGATTGTGTTAGTGTGCCAATTACGTTTGAATGAATTTGCGTTCGCTTTGTTACGCTCTCGCATGTATTTGCATGTGATGCTTACGCTCTTTAAGCAGGCGCTCACTCTCTGTCCATGCTTGTATATGAGCAAATTTGACATCGATATAACTGTTGCCAACTTTGTGCCTTTCGCAAGAAATTAAGTGCGTTTAGGGAATTAAAAGGCGAAAATTGTTTAGTTTAGCGCTTGTTTTGTTCTTTGGTGCCCTTTTCAAGGCAATTTTATAATAAAAACGTGATTCTATGGTGACATTGTATTTGACTTACACATATGTTAGTGTTTGGCCGAGCTTCTCCTCTGGATAATATGCTCCAAGATAATCCAAACGCAATATTTTCACACAGTCTCTATCACGGAATCCATAGAATATTCTGTTAATTAGCTGGGTGTGCGCATTTGTACAAAAGTAAGCAATTGCCTGAAAATAAAGCCTCTAGAAAAACAAACTTTTGGAATTTGTTTGCGAATAAAAAAACATTTTGCAAATTAAATTTATTAAATTGATTAACTGCGCATAGTTGGAAATATTTACAAGTTTCATTGTGTGATTACTTAAAATATTTGAACATACAGCTTTATATGCGAAAATACCATTAAACACAGCAACACAAAATTGGTGTTTTTTTTTGGGGGAAATTGCGCTATTTTCAGTATTTTGGTGCTTTTTTAAATAAAAAACTTGGCGATCAGGGCTGCCAACTTGGCTCAAACCGTGCCATTTTTGGCACTATTTTACTTGAAATGGCACTGAATTTTTCAATTTTGCACAAAGTGCCAAAATGGCACTTTTGAAAAAAAGCCAAATTTAAATACATTTTTGTGAAATCCTTTGCGTGTACTTCTTTTTCTCAACTAAAATTTTCTAATTTCTATAGTGTATACAACTGGTTTATCTTATTTTGACATTGGGCTTTTGTTTTAATTTGTCTAATTTTAATGCTAATGGGAAGAACTAAAGAGAATGACACCTTTTTTGGCACTTTTAATTTTCTATTTGGCACGTTTTAGCACTTTTTTATCCTCAATATGGCACTTCATAGCTATGTATGTTTGGCAGCCCTGTTGGCAAATTTGATCACTAGCTGACCTTCACCGAGCGCTCTTTGCTGGGTTCGGACTACAAAAATGGAAGTAAATATCAAGTATTCGTAGTAGATGTGCATTTCTTATCTTTATAAAAAACAATTCATTTCTCCTCGTATCCTTGTACAAATAAAGAGCTAAAGCGGCCTTATAAGGGTCGATATCTGTAGACTGGAAAATCGACCAGCTAGTGGTTGAGATGTCATTTACACGGGTCGATTTTGGTTGAACGACAAAAATCTACTAGAAAATCGACCCGTGTAAAGGCGCCTTAATCCAGCGAGCAATTATCATTATAGTTAAAATACCATGGTTAAAATTAATAAAAAGTTATTTCATTCTTTCTTTACCGGGACAATTGTTACATCGGTGGGCAACGACGCAATCACAGAACTTTAGACAGAGCAATATTTTTCGATCGGGTTCAAATATTGCGATTGTCAGGGCCTATTCACGAATTCAAGTGTATTTGCAAAGTTGCTGTAGCTCACCAATGTAACAATCGTGTCGATAAAAAGGTAAAATATAACTTTTAGTTTGCTATTAAAAACCCCACCTCCTTTCTATTTGAAGAGTAAATTTGTTGATGCAACAAAACAGAGCAGATTTTCAGTTGAGCGAAGTAGAGGACTAGGTTTCAAATTTTTTCGACAAAACGGAACAAATCTACTCCTATCGGAGCGAAGTCCGAACGATGGCTTATTGTGTATATGATGAAAATGTATGCTCTTTGTTTGGTACACAAAGTCAGTATTACCGCAGCCGTACTGCGATGAACATGATGTCGGTGGGGTATAAATAATTTTTTCGCAACTTTTCATACCCTTCCTCCCGTAAACTGTTTTTCCCTTTCTCCAACCCGCGCTCGCACTTTCGCTACTGCGCGGGCAAAAAAGTGCCCATGTCTGCATTAGAAAATGGCCCTTAAAAACTTGTACCCAACTTTAAATTTTGGTTTGGTTTTGGTTCATGAGTAAGATATAGTAGATATTTCAACCAAGGTTTTGGTTTTTGCTAACAGTTGCTCTTGCTCTATATTTGCTTATGTTGCATTGCCAACCTTTGAATTTTATGACGAATGTAGTGGAGTTTCACTCTCGGAAATGTAGTGAAGTTTCACTCTACAAAAACAAATTTATTTTTACCGGTAAGATAAGAAAACTAAAACACCTTAACCCGGTATTTCCCAGAACTTTTTTTGTCTTATATTTTGCTGAAAAGATGTAGACTTATGTATTTCGACCTCCTGAGCACGAATATGAAGTCCATTTTTCGGTACATTGTTACACTTTTCCGGAAAATGCGAAAAACTAGCGTTAACATATGGTAACCCTGGGTCGCCTAGGGTAAAAGTTTTTTCTTCAAGATAAAATGATTTTTGAGATGTTTTTTTTTAATTCACAAGAATTGGCTGTTTTAAAACATGTTTATTAAGTAAGAAAAATATACATATATTTATGATAATACAAAAAGAACTGAAATAAATCACGGTTTGGTATGGTAATTGGCAAAACACTTTACACAAAGTCCTACGTTGCATTTTATACATGCTGTCCGTCCGTTAACTTTGCATCGTTCACCGGCACAATGCCTACGATTGGATGGTACTACAAAATGCCCAGTCTGATCATAACGTAGAGTGTATTCAACTCGACCTGGTTGTTGTGCATATCTGTGGGAGGGCATCGGACCACTTGATTTGGCTTTTGTATCGTAATGTTTACAGTAGTATACTGCCAGTTGTCGTCGAAATTCTAGTTGAGTCATTGACGGCTGCGCTTTCCGATGAAGCTGCCAAGCATTTTGAACACAAGCATCTATCAGCCAGGTAAAAATGCTAGACCACCACTTTTTTCCTCTGTATGCGATACGGTATTGGGCCAAATTTTGGTCGAATCAGTCTACTCTGCACATATATTTGTTGTATTCCGTGATTGCACAAGGGCGGGGTACATTTATTTTGACTCCACTTGCCTTCGAATAACGCTGTGCCATTGATTTCGGATTTTCACCAAAGCTGGTAGATAACATGCAGACAACATTATTATCTTTCCATTTCACCAATCGAATTCCAGTGCTTCTCATCGCAATTGATTCCGAGTAGCCTCTTTCCATTGACTTGAAGTTTTTTTTATGCACCTGTGGACAGCTTGCTGGAATACGATTTTCGCGGATTGTTCCCGTAGCATTATATCCGCATGATTTGAGATACGCTAACAAAGGATAACTGGTAAACAGATTATCAAAGTAAAACGAAAGTGGCAGCGATTTCAATCTATCAGGAAAATCATCGATCATATTGATCAAAGGGGCGGCGCATTTTCCAAACTTGGCTTCATACTCAACATTCGAACGAGGATTCTTTCCCTGGTAAATTTCGAAGTTCACCAAGTAGCCTGATGGAGTGCAAAGAGACCACACTTTGTAGCCAAATCGTAAAGGCTTCCCTTTTATGAATTACTTACATCCATGTCTACCAAAATAAGATATCATACTTTCATCGAAAGAAAGATTTTGTTCGGCATGAAAATGTTCAATCATTTTTGCTTTCAAGTGATCAGTAAGGGGCTTCAATTTCCACATTTTGTCGGCATTTACACCGGTTTTAGAAGAAGCCTTGGAATTGTCTTCGAAGAGAAGACTTTGCAAAATATCTTGAAATCGATTCCGACGCATGGTGTCACTTACAAGGTTGTTGCGAATGTCTTCATCCTGACTCCACAAATTTCTGTAACTGGCGTGATAATTGTAGCCAGTAATGATCAATATGCCGATAAACGCTCGAAGCTCACTGACTGTTATATTAGGGTTTGGTCTATTCTGTTCGATCGCATATACTGCACTTTGTTCGCAAATGTGTCCCAATAATGTGTCATCAAAAAATTTTGCAAATTGTTGGTGTGGTAGTAAATTACGACAATCTTCGTAATTTGCAACTGGAAAAATGGGAATAAGAGATGGCGAATCATTCTTTACCCATTCAAATGTTGCTTCCTTATTCCCTGGTATCAATGCAACATTTGAAGGTTTTGGCCGCACTTTACGTAACCGCTTTCTGTCTGGTGATGTTGCACGATTGGATGTTGTCGGTTGCTCCTCCATTCCTTGATATGTGTCTTCTACCACAATAACGGGCAAATCTTTTATATTTGGAGCTGAAAAATTCAGGACTTAAAAAATTAAAATGATTGGTAAACTAATATTGTTTTCAAACATGCCTCCAATTTCATCTTCTTCATCAAAATTTTGTAAATGTCGTCCACTAGTCATTACAACTTCACAGCCGCCTTCTAGCTGAGCCGGGCAAACATTATCTGGGATGCCCCCACATTCGTCTTTAGCGTCATCTTCGCCCGATATGTTTCCATCTACAGGAGGTTCGATGTAAATGGCAGTTGGTATATCTGTTAGTTGATTTTGGTCTTCTGCTTCATCGAGCTCTTGAATGTAATCAAGCATTTGTTGCAACGATAAACCACTGAAACAGTAAAATTTATAAAATACCAAAAAAATATATAAATGAATATATTAGATAAATTTACAAACCAGCTCAGAAAATCACATGAAATGCGAAAAAACATGTACCCTAGGCGACCGACGATTACCATATGGCAACGACTTGAGTAAAATGTAAAAAAATTATACAAAAACACTTTTTTTGTACAAAAATAAATTCGCATTTCATAGTTTATTTCCTTAGCTGACGACTAGTGTAATTATTAATAAAATTTCTTGAAAACGTATTGCTATATGCATATACTTACCGACGTGCCATATTGGAAAACGGGAATTATTAACTTTTTTTTTGTCACCTCAATTTGACATGCGTTAGCTTCGCTAATTGAACTCAGAATAACAGAAACTTTATTTTTTGGTAAGCAAAAAATATTTTGCATTAGATAACGTTTTTCCCTTGTAGTTTTGTTATGTCGTTTTGGATTTATTCGTGTTAAAGTAACGGCATATTTTGCATTACCATATGGTAATCGTGGGTTATTTCGGGTTAAAGTTAGGAACAATTTATCTGCCCTGTTAGTAAAGGCAACTCTACTGCTTACATTAGAAAATGGCCCTTAGGGCCCTTTTCTCATCTAACCTTTAGATTACCGGCCACTTTATCGTCTTGATATACGAGTTTTCATTTTCTCATCAGCGCATTAATTTCTCGAATCGATAAATTGTTGCTCACCCGATGCAACCTTTAAAAATTTTTACCCAACTTTAAATTTAGGTTTGGTTTTGGTTCATGAGTCAGATATATTAGATATTTCAACCAGGGATTTGGTTTTCGCTAACAGTTGCTTTTGCTCTATATTTGCTTATGTTGCATTACCAACCTTTGAAATTATTTGACGAATGTAGTGAAGTTTCACTCTCGGAAATTTATTGAAGTTTTACTCTACGGAATAACAAATTTATTTTTACCGGTAAGATAAGAAAACGAAAACACTTTAAAGTGAGGAACAATTTATCTGCCCTGTTAGTAAAGGCCACTTTACTGCTTACATTAGAAAACGGCCCTAAGTATTATATACAGCAATGTAAAACTTCAAAAGTACAAGAGTAAAAATGTCGTTCGGTTGGCGGTCGCGAAACTACTGTCGCTTTCGCCTTACAAAAGGGAAGTAGATATGTATATACGTACATACGCGTATATACGTAACAAAATGGAATAACAAATTGAGGAATTTTATAGATCAATAAGGTTGCCGGCTTGCCCATCATGACCATACCGGCCCCCTTGCACCGTTGCAATGATACGTTAGGCATCCTGTAAATTCTGCAACGACGTCACGGCTGCATTCACTAAAGTTTCTAGTTGACGGTTCTTATGGACCCGACCGCGGCGCACGGACTTCCTTGTGATGGCAGAAGACGGTTTTGTGATGGTGGTAGGCCGTTGCTGTTTCGCTGCCCTTTTTTGGCTACAAATACATACACGCGTTGTCGTGTTCCTGCGTTGTTGTTCGCCGCGATCCTGAATGGCCTTAGGTACGATTGCACTCCTAATTCCCCTTTCTTGCTTATCGTTGTGGAGGAGCGTGTGGTGTGCCACTTTACATATGCGGCAGCAGTTTCGAGAAGGGCAATTGGCGGTGGTATGCGAACGTGCCAAACAGTTTGCACAATACTTGTGTACTATGACTGCATCCAACCTTTCCATTGCGTCCATTTTCCTGAAGAACGAACAGTTGAATTAGAGGGAGGACACAACTGAAGGGGTTACGTGTCATGGGTAGTATATTAGTTCAAAATGGGTGAACTTTAGAGTGGTAGCGTGGGTTAATTATGTAAGCTGTATTAATTGGGTCTTAACATCCGCAACTCTGGCATGGTTATCAGCGCCTCGGTGAACTTTAAAGATTCTTCCCAGATGCCATTCTTGGGGTGGTAATATATCGTCTTTGACTACTACGAGTTGGCCTTCCTAGATATCATCATGGATTTGTTTCCATTTATGTCGCTAATAAAGCTCTCGTGATGCAGAATTTTCACCGTTTGCTATCTGTTTACGAGAGACATGTTTTCGGCAGTCGGTTCCGGTATTGCACGTAATGGGGCGCCTCGAAGAAAATAACCTGGAGCTAGTACTAACAGGTCCGTGGGATCTTCAGACATTGGGGATAAAGGCCTGGAGGTTAAAACTGCCTTCTTAGAAGTTGAATTTATGAGGACCGGACTCCCACAGGCCACCAATGTGAGGAGCGTGTAGAGGAATGAATTGCCATTCGACTCCATGGATACCGAAGGTGTTTACAACTTCGGAAGAAACTTGTTCGAGGAAGGCATCAAAGTTTTTGTTCAATGCACGTTGCACCCCAACGAAAGCTTTGCCATTGTCGGACATCACTTTGGAGGGTAAGCCTCGACGACCTACAAAGCGTGTAAAGGCTGCCAAGAATGCTTCAGTAGATAAATCAGAGCAGAGTGTATGGCTTTCGTACGCTTTATGGGGCATTTCTGGTTAGTCCAGCTTTAACTAGAAATGGGCCTGCAAAATCAACTCCAGTGACAGTAAAGGGAAGTGAGAATTTTACTCTTTTAGGAGGGAGCGCGGCCATTATTTGGGAGCGTACCTTTTGCTTATATATCGTGCATGTTTTGCACTGGTAGATGCACTTCTTTATGCGGAGTTTTAATCGGGGAATAAGAAATTCTTCTTGAGCCATGCGAATCATAAGTGACTTTTCTGCATGAAGGAGGGTTATGTGAAGAAATTGCAGATAAAGTTCACAGAACCTTGAGCTTCCTGGGAGTATTACCGGGTGTCGTTCGTTGTAACGCTCATTAAGCCTTGGTTATCCAGGAATGGGTTAAGAGTGAGCAAACTGATTTTCTTACTAATTGGTTTTTTTGAGAGTAGTTAGGAGTATTCATCTTCAAAATACCTTTTTTGGGCTAAAATAATGAGTCGAGTTTTGGTGTTATTTATTTCGTGTTGTGTTAATGGACCCGCGTCTTGAGAGATTTTCTTACATTTATGGAAGAAACGAAAACGTAGCCTATGATACGTAAGACCTTTGCGAAGGAAGAGAAACCATCGATAACATCTTTCTTTTCTGTCATATGGAAACCCTTGATAGTTCTGAGATCTGGCGGTTGAGTTTTCTGAGGTTGTGAGCGTGGCCAACTATTGGAGGGAGATTACAGCCATTCCTGGTCATCCCACCATAGTGAGTGAGAGAATAATTCTTGCGGTTTGCATCCACGGGTGCCTAAGTCAGCGGGATTGTCGTTGCTCCTTACATGTCGCCAAGTTGAATTTCCTACGTTCTTGAGGATTTCGGAAATACGGTTAGCAACGTAAGTTTTCCATACGTATGGGGGTTTTTCAAGCCAAGCAAGCGCGATGGACGAGTCGCACCATAAGTGTACGCTGGCTTTTTGTAGATCTAATTGGGACCGTACCTGGTTTAAGAGTTTAGAAAGGAGTACGGCTCCGCATAATTCCAGACGCGGGAGACTGATTTTCTGTAGTGGAGCTACCTTGCATTTCGCTACAAGTAGGTGGGTTGTAGCGGGGTTTATATCTTGTTGGCAGCGAATGTACAGACATGCAAAATACGCCTCTTGCGATGTATCTCAAAATCCATGAATTTGAATGTTATAAGTGGGTGAGAATCCTATCCAACGGGGAACTTCTATTTTTCCAACTTCGGATAGATTTTCTACAAATCTGCACCAAACATGAACGGAATTGGGTTTGGCACATTCATCCCAGTCTGTTCCCTCTTTCAATAGCGTTTGCAGGAGGACTTTCGCTCTAACCATTATAGGCGATAGCCATCCTGCCGGGTCAAACAGTTTGGCAACTGCTGAAAGTATCTGTCGCTTTGTGGCTGAGTGTGAGATTGAGGGTAAGTGGAACTTATAGGAAAAGAAGTCGGGCACTGCGTTCCAATGAATTCCTAACGTCTTTGTCGTGCTGTGATCTTCTAATTTGAGGAACTGTGAATCTAATATATCGGTTTTGGGTACCTTTTCTAGTAGTTCGGCATTATCTGCAGTGATCTTCTTAAGAGGAAATCCTGCTGATTTCAAAGCTTTGATAAATTGGGACAAAGAGTTCTGGGTAGTTTCTATATCATGTGCTCCTGAAAATATATCATCTACATAAGTCTCCTGCTTCAAAATTTTTAAACATAGGGGCAACTCGCACGCAGAGTCTTGGGCCAATTGCTGCAGTGTTCTTATGGCTAGGTAGGGGGCACAGTTTACGCCGAAAGTCACTGTTTTTAGTCTGTAGTCACTGATTGGGTCATCGGGAGTCTTTCGAAAAACTATTCTTTGGAAATCGCGATCGTTTTCGTTAACCAATATTTGGCGGTACATTTTTTCAATGTCGCCATTGAACATAAATTTATATAGTCTCCAATTGAGTATCAATAACATTAAATCTGTTTGGAGAGTGGGACCAGTGTAGACGATGTCATTTAGTTAGTGGCCAGAGGTTGACGCTTTCGAAGCGTTAAAGACTACTCTCACTTTGGTAGTTTCTGGGCGCAGGACTGCGTGGTGGGGAAGATAAAATGAGAAATACTTTCCATTGCGAACGATTTCCTGAGGGTCTGCTGGTTCCATATGATTTAGAATTTCATATTCTTCCAAGACTTCGGAGTACGTTGCTTTCTTGACTGAGAAACTGGCTGAGAGAGGAAAATCGGGAGTGCCCATGGGCAACTGTTTCCGGAAATGCTTCCTTGAAGAGTAACCGAACTTCTTACCTGCCGTCTGCTCTTCGGATTGTAGTTTTCCTGTAGAGGTCTTCACAGTATTGGTCTTCCATCGATGGTTGAGCGGGGTCCACCATGTCTTCTTGCTCTCTTGCTTAGAGAGTAGTCCGATGTTTCTTCGACTCTCGTGGAAAATGAGGACACTTGAGCTTGGGCAGGGCCACTGAGAATCCATCCGAAGATGGTATTCAGTGCCAGCAAGCTTCCGACTAGATTTTGGACTCCTGACAAAAAAACTTTTGGGGTTAGATCGCTGCCAATCACCAAGTCTATTTTACCTGGAGTAAAACAAGAGGGATCAGCGCGATCCAACGAGGAAAATTGGGTTATATCAACATTTTTAATGGAGAATGATGGAAGAAACTGAGTAAGTTGCGGTAAAACTATCGCATTTGCTTCCACCTTAACTTTTGTATCCGTCGTGCACAGCGTTAGTTGGCATATTTCGGTTGAATTTTGGACAATTCTTCCTCCCATGCCGGAAATCTCGTATCGAGCCTTTTTGGTTGGAAGTCTTAATAAATTTTTTACTCTCGAGGAGATAAATGTTTTCTCGGAGCCGGGATCGATCAAGGCTCGTACGCTGTATGTATCTCCTAAATGTAGTATAGGCACCATCGCAGTTGGGAGTAGCACCTTTTCCTTACTGGTTGTATGGTGAGACTGAATCGATCTTTGCTCTTCTTAGTTCGGCGAGTTTGTGTTCGTCGGGTTGACATTGCTTAGTGTATTTGAAGCGAGATCTTCTGTAGATCTAGCTGTAGTGATGTGCACTGTCGATTTTCGAAATCCGGGGTTCGAATTTGAGTTATGCAAGTTTTGGGTTATATGAAGCATAGAGTGATGGGGTTTTTGGCAGTACACACATGTAAAACTGCTTCCACACTCTCAGATGTGTGAGAAAACGCTAAGCAGTTCTGGCAATATCCATTCTCTTTAATGAACTTCAGTCGTTCTTGAACCGAAATTGATTTAAATTTGGGGTACGTATTTTTGATCGTTGTGGTAGGACCGAACTTTACTGGAGTTAGGGTTGGAGTTGTGAGGTTGGGTTTTTGTTGAGTTGAAATTTGAGTTGAATTTTTGCAAACTCTGTTTGGCGTTCTGGTTGTGATTTGCTCTCGGGTTTGGGTTTTGCGTGGTCTTGAACTTTGAAGGGCGGTGGGCGTTTAACCTTTCAACTACTTCATACCTCGTTGTTAAAAATGACCAAAGAGGAAGGTCTTTCCTAGACGAAAGGGATTGTTCCCACAGAGCAAGGGTTTCTTCTGGAAGTTTGGATGTACATATTTGAATCAAGATCAGATCCCAATTTGTGACAGATACGCCTTGAGCTTTTAAGATAGAGAGGCAGTTATTTATGCTCGTTTGCAACTTTCGCAAAGACTGGCTATTTTCACTGAAAACTGGAGCTAGGTTTAACAGTATCTTGAGCTGGTTATCCACCAGGATTCTACGATTTTCATATCGCGATCGCAAAGCTTCCCAAGCAAGTTCGAAGCTTTCATCGCTAAGTGGGTATTGCTTTATAATGGTACCTGCCTGGCCTTTGGTTTTATATCTGAGATGATATAGTTTTTGAACTGGGGTTAATTTTGGGTGCCTTATGTATACTGCCGTAAACATATCTGTAAAGGCTGGCCATTCCTCATAACCACAATAAAAATCTTGGGTATCGCATGGTGGGACTTGGAGGTAAACTCCAGAAGAGTCTGATCTGTTTTCTGTGTTAACCGGGGATTTTAAGCTTGGATTGGGGTTTTCTGGTTTGAAGAGTTGAAGAGCTTCGGTTATTTGAGCTTTAGAGTTTTGATAACTCTCATTACATTTGTCAAATTTTTGCTCGACCGATTCGCTTACTTGTGAGTAGGAGTCTGATAAGGAAACACTTTGGTAGGTATCCAAAACCATTTCCCAATTTTGCTCGAGTTGTGAAATTTTAACGTTTAATAGGGCCTCAGTTTGGTCCATTGCTATAGAAGGCGACCATTTTGAGCAGAATACCTGCAACCTATTCGTTTCAAAAATGAACCTTTTGAGGCCCCGATCAGATTTCGAGCCCTCTCGTTTTTTGCTCTCAGAGGGTTTTGCGTCAATATCAAGCGTGTCCTTGTCGGACCCCATTACGAATAAATAGAGTTAGGGCTTATTGACTTAGGGCTACTTAAGTTAGGGTTACTCGATTTTGGGTTGTTGAGGTACGAACCTAGGGTTTTGACGGTTTTTTGAGGAGAGTATATTTTAGAGCTGGAGATAAGTTCAATTGCGTGAGATATTATGTGTTCGATTTTTCTCTACTTTCGGAGCTTGTTTTTGTAGGTAAGTATTAATATTTGTTTAATTAATATTTTTAAAGGTTTTTTCTTAACAGCGGTCGTCCCTCGGCAGGCAATGGCAAACCTCCGAGTGCATTTCTGCCATGAAAAACAGCTTCTTATAAAAATACAATCGGCGTTCGGAGTCGGCGTAAAACTGTAAGTCCTTCCGCTTTGTGTGACAACATCAAGGCGCACGCCACAAATCGGAGGAGAAGCTCGGTCAAACACCAACATATGTGTAAGCGCCAATCTATTACTATTTTAATATTTTTAATATTCGAGAATATCTTTGAGCGTGTAGCTTTATAGTATACTAGCCAATGCCCGCTTACTTCGCGGCGCCTAATAAGAGGTTTTGTGTTGGCCAATGCAAAAGGGCGTTTAAAAACAAAATTAGTCGGTAAAGTCAAAACTTTTCATTTAAGTTGAAACCACTAAGGCGCAGTATCCTCCTCACACATAGGCCAATAATAGTAACGCTGTGATACCATATGGAATACCAATCCCTTTCGGTGTCATGAGCTTTACCGATGGTCTTATTTCCACCTGTGAGATCTCTGCCAATCAAGCGTAATCTTTTTGTATGATCTTGCAACTACAACATTGGTGCGATGCGTATGCCAATAAAAGTTCTTATAGGGAAACACAAGAGCGCAGAAGTGCGNTTATTTTCTGCAAAACCATTGCTTACCATAAAATGAATACGTGTTATGAATTTCTACCTTAACTCCAGCGGCACTAATCGGGTAAATTTTTATCAAAAGAATTTTCCATCATACAGGTACATAGCTCACATTTAAAATTTGAACGAAATCGGTTAATAAATACGATTTTTATAAATAACTCTACTCCAGCACCACCTAGCGAGTTTTCTAGTAGCATGTAATTGGACCATATATGTATGTAAGATAACTTCTGACAATCTGACGGAACTCCATTCAGTGGTTTTTGAGTTTATTCGTTTAGTAGTTTAGTAAAATACATTATAAAGAGAACTGTATGAAATTGTAAACCTTGACGTCTCAGATTTCTTAATTTTTTGGCAGCAACAACGAAAAGTTTAAATTTTTTGTAGCGAAAAACCTTCCACACAGAAATAAAAAAAAATTAAGTTTGTGGTTATATCAAGGCGAAATTTTGAGAACGGTCCGTTGCTAACTCTAAATATAAACAACGACGCACTGGAAAAAGTTAATACGTTCAAATACCTAGGAATAATGATCGACGATAAACTAAAAAAAAAAAATATGGATTCTATATTTTCAATTAGAGCTCTAGTAATATGTACATCGGCGAAAACTGCATTTAATTCCATACATTAGCTTTTGCGTGATACGCTTACAAACATACAGACAAACATACCGAAATTTTAGATTTGGCTTCTGTTGATCTAATAAACCCCCTATTAATTTTTCTTTAACATCTATTATGTACAGATATCGGCCTGTTGCAATTTTATTATTCTCAAGTACTCTCGTTTGATACCCATATGGCAACACTTAGTTTATATAGTAAATTTAACTGAATTAAAGTTTTCAAATAAGTGGCAACCCGCTTCAAGAATATTTTCAAAAGTAAGCTTCCTAATCCTCTTTAGTTTAATATTCGTATTGCAATATTTCATTTATTTTACAAATTTCAATGAATACAATTTTTCAATCAGTTGGCAAATCCCCTAAAAATATTTTCAGGATTAAAATTTCCTATCGTCTTTAGTTTGATGCCAATATTGCAATATTTAATTTATGCTATCAATTAAATTAAATTAAGTTTTCAAATAGGTGGCAACCTTCCAAAAAAATATTTTCAGCTATAAGCCTTTGTAAATTTCTTTCTTTTGACAGCCATATTGCAGTATTCACTTTACCGTATCAATTGAACTAAACTGAAATTTTAAACACAGGTGGCAAATCTCTAATTTTTTCTTCTATATTGAAACCTAGATCTCTAGCGATACATCGGTAAAAACTGCATTCAATACCATGTTTTCGACTGATGCGCGTATAAATATACAGACAGACAGAGATTCAAAAATTCTAAAAACTGTTTATTTGGCTTCTGTAGCTTTAATAAAAACCCACCATATAAATTTTTCTTTAATATCTATAAGGTACAGACATCGACCTGTTTCAATTTTATTATATGAATAGATGTAGATATAGATTTCATTTATTTTATCAATTTAATAAAATAAAATTTTTCAAACAGGTGGCAGCCCTCCCTAAAAATATTTTCGGCAATATAATTTCCTAAACCCTTTCAGTTTGATACCCATATTGCAATATTCAATTTATCTTATAAATTAAATGAAATGTAAATTTTCAAACAGGTGGCAACTCTAAAAAAATATTTTTGGCTATAAGCCTTCTTCAGCCTCTCTCTTTTGACGCCCATATTGCAATATTCATTTTTCTTATCAATTTTCTTAAACTCCAATTTTCAAACAGGTGGCAACTCTCTAATTTTTTCTTCCTATATTTTAAGCTAGACCTCTAGCAATACATCGGTGAAAACTGCATTCAAATCCATGCGTTCGTTTTCGAGTGATGTGCGAACAAACATACAGACAGGCAGACAGACAGACTGACAAAAATTCTAAAAATGGTTGATTTGGCTTCTTGTGCTCTAATAAAGACCCCCCACATTAATTTTTCTTTAATATCCATAATGTACAGACATCGATCTGGTACAATTTTTATATATGTATAGATGTATATGTGCATACAGGATTTTTTCTTTTTCAACTCGAGTAGTTTTACTATTTTGTGGACTGTATTGTATATTTTATTTTAATTTCGAAAACAATGGACGAGTTAACACCCTAATGCGCTTAAGTATGTTCGTATGTATGTATTAATGGGTTTGTGTGTTATACTGTGCGTTGATATGTAACAGGAAAATTTGTAGAAACGTATGCACCTATGTACAAACTCACATACGCTACGTGCACAGAGCCGACAAAGGGCGATCACCAGGAAGGTGCAAACGAAGTGCTGGAAGGTAGAGACTCTGGATGAAGAGCTCTTCAGACTCGTGCTGGATGAGGAAATGGCCACTGAGGATAACACTGAGCTCCAGGCTGAAACACTGGTGAGGCACATCAGTAAAGCCTGCGACGGTGCTATGTGCAGGAGAAAACACGGCTCTCTCAGGCAGCCGGCGTACTGGTGGAACGAAAAAATCCAGGCCATAAGGGGTGAGTGTCATAAGGCGAGGCGGTTGTGTCAAAGGAACCGTGGCTCGATGGAACATGCCGTGCTGCGCGAAGCCTTCAAAAAGAAGCGAAGTGACCTTAAAAAAGCCATCAAAAGCAGCAAAACCAGCTGCTTTAAGGAGCTCTGCGAAAAGGTGGACGAAAACCCATGGGGTGATGCCTACAAGGTGGTCATGAAGAAAATAAAAGGTGGTAAAGGCCAGGCACCAACCTGTCCCACCCTCCTAAAAGACGTCGTGCAAACTCTCTTCCCTGTGCAAACGCCAGGAGGTCGGCGACCGCAAGCAGAGAAACCGGAGGGAATGGAAGCACCAACGGTTACGGACGAGGACGTGCTCCAAGCAGCAGAAAGATTTGGTAATGCCAAAGCGCCAGGCCTAGACGGCATACCAAACAAGGCTCTGCAGGTTGCCATCAAGCACAACACGGGTCCGTTTACCGAACTATTTACGCGGTGTCTGCGAGAAGGCGTCTTCCCAAAAATCTGGAAGAAACAGCGGCTGGTCCTACTGCAGAAACCAAACAAGCCGGCAGGAGAACCAAGCGCATACCGACCTCTCTGTATGCTGGATACGCTTGGTAAGATACTGGAGCGATTAATTTGTGTACGGTTGAAGCAGTACCTATAGGAGGAGTATGGCTTTCGAAGACAGACGTCTACCATTGATGCAATTAAAGAGCTCACCGATGTCGCAGGCAACTCAATAGAAGGAACAAGATGGCTATATGGCACGAAGGAATACTGCGCGGTGGTGACATTCGATGTAAAAGACGCCTTCAATTCGGCATCCTGGCCTCACATACTAAGTGCTCTGGAAAGAAAGAACACGCCGCCCTACTTGCTAAGGATGGTATCCAACTACCTATCTGACAGGCTTCTGCTGTATGATACCGACGAAGGCCCCAGGAAGTACTTGGTGACGGGTGGAGTACCACAGGGCTCCGTACTTGGGCCACTACTTTGGATTGTCCTCTATGATGGAATTCTGGGACTGCCGCTGCCAAGGGAGGTACAAATTATCGGATACGCCGATGATATAGCAATAACAGTAGTGGCCAAAGACCTCTACCAAGTTGAGAACATCTGCAACAGCACGGCGCAGCAAATAAAGAACTGGCTCGCTGCAACGAATCTCCAACTCGCAGGGCAAAAAACCGAAGCGGTGGTGATCACAAGCCGAAAAAAGATGGAGAGCGCTACGCTCAACATCGATGGACATAGCATCAAAACACAGCAGTCGCTGAAATACCTGGGTGTCATGATAGACTCGAGATTAAGCTACAAGGTGCACATTGATAAAGCTTGTGAAAAAGCGGCAAGAGTGACCACGGCTCTAACAAGACTAATGGCTAACATCGGCGGACCGAGCCAAAACAGACGAGCGCTTCTAGCAAAAGTGAGCCAGTCCATACTAATGTATGCAGCACCCATCTGGGGACCCGCGTTGCAGCGCAAGACTTACGCGAAGGCGGCAAAGTCGGTGTACCGACTAAATAGCATCAGGGTGACTAGCGCCTTCCGTACTGTGTCACACGAGGCGGTCGGAGTCTTAGCGGGCATCATGCCCCCAGAAATAATGGCCATGGAGCTAAAAAGAGTCTTCGATAAGTCCCGAAACTTAGGCAGGTGCCTGACAATCGAAGAGCGAAAACAAGAGAGGGATGCAAGTCTAAATGAATGGCAAAGACACTGGGATGTGACGACAAAAGGGAGGTGGACGCACAGGCTGATCAATAACATAAAAGCGTGGGTGGAGAGGAAACACGGAGAGACCGACTTCTACGTGACACAGTTGCTGACGGGGCACGGCTGCTTTCGAGAATACCTGTTCAAATATGGGCATGATGACGGGACAGAGTGCTCATTCTGCGGTAGCGGCGACGAAAACGTACTACACGTATTTTTCCACTGCCGAAAATACGAGGCAGATCGAACAGACATAGAGCAGCAGATAAAGGAGAGCATGACGCCTGACAATATCGTGGGGCACATGATAAACTCAAAAGCGGTGTGGAGCAGAATTAAGGCGTAGTCCGCAATAGTCCCCTAGG
>NW_016158734.1:90059-99931 GCF_001687245.7 Rhagoletis zephyria
CCCCCCCCGTTAAAAAAAAAAAAAAAAAAAAAAAAAACACACACACACACACCTACGATCGAGTGGCGCCAGAAAACATTGTGCACCACATGATGCAATCTAGAATGGTGTGCAGTAGATTCAAAGCGTGGTCCGCTATAGTTCTTCAGGAACTTAGAAGGAAAGAGTGGCGGCGCAGTAGCGATAATAGAACACTGAACGAGAGATAGGCCAGAAACNGTGGCGCCAGAAAACATTGTGCACCACATGATGCAATCTAGAATGGTGTGCAGTAGATTCAAAGCGTGGTCCGCTATAGTTCTTCAGGAACTTAGAAGGAAAGAGTGGCGGCGCAGTAGCGATAATAGAACACTGAACGAGAGATAGGCCAGAAACGCGTGTGTGAAGAGCCAATTGGCAAAGCTACGCCTTGCGACGTAATACCTAAAGGCGGTCCCGCAAGGCGAAACACAAGCTTCAGACGTCGGAGTTAAGGGTTTAGTACGTAGGCGCACTATCTCGCAAGTCCTGAATTATGTGATAACATAGTCTGGGCGTGGTCCCGAATGAGGTGTACCCGGACAGGCGGAAAAGCGGACAGGATAACGAATCTTGCATAACATCTTTGGAAGATTCCCCCTCCGTTGAAAAAAGAATTATATNTACTCATACCAAAGGTTCAAGACCCTACCTCTTCTGCTAAATATCGCCTACTATGCATGTTGGACTCCACTGGAAAGGTACTCGAGCATATTATAAAACGCAGACTCGAAAAAGCCACATGTATATATCTATCTAAAAATCAATACCGCTTCAATATTATTATTATTATNTGAATTATGTGATAACATAGTCTGGGCGTGGTCCCGAATGAGGTGTACCCGGACAGGCGGAAAAGCGGACAGGATAACGAATCTTGCATAACATCTTTGGAAGATTCCCCCTCCGTTGAAAAAAGAATTATATATATATATACGTAAGTATATACATATGTTATAAAGATCAGCGGTAGAAGTAAGTATTTCGAAAGAGCTTTTTATGATAAGATGAAAGAGCTTTTTTGAAATTTTATGAAATCGCTTTGGGTTAGTTAAATGTTCCTCTCTTGAGTATGTTTATAGCCGCGATGGGGGCAAAACAAATAACGTATCATAGACCTAATGGCAAAAATAATATTTGGGTTGCCACCACTCTAGTACTCACATGTGTACAGCTATGCATGTATACGTGTGTCTAAAACGTATGTGTGTACAACTGTATTACTGATGCACTACGCTTTTGAGTGAGAGTTGAGCAAGTGTTAAAATTTGCTATTTTGTATATACTAGTTATGCACGTGAGTGTTTATAAAGGTGAGAGAGACCAAAATGCAAAGTTATAGCGAGCTTTGAGTGGGGTTTCTATATGGTGAGTGAGTTTATGTGATTTATTTGAGTATTTCCATGCATATAGGTAAATATATTTATACCGAAATTTCTTTTAGCACCGTTTATCTTTGTAAATATGTACATCTTTATTTAATTATTTACTTACGAAATGGCGCGAAAATTTATAACATGAACATAACACGAATATATGTATGTGAATACATTTATTAATTTTTAACCATGGCCGCATTTATGTGCATACATATTGCGAAAACTGAAAATTCATAAGGTATACCATATACCAACTGTATTTGTAAGGGTTTGCCAAATATATATAAACATACATAAATATGGTGAGATATTTTTACGCAAATTTCGTTTTGGTACGAAATCGATCACTTGCTATAACTTTATTAATTTTTGGAGGAGATATGAGGTCACTTAGTGCGCCATCCTTATTTTGTTGTGTCTTATCGCGCCTCCAGATTTCCACCAGACTGTAGCACTTTTTCTCCTTGCTGCTCCTTCGGATTCCGCAATTCCTGTTTTGCCTTTTTTTGATGTGATGTTGTCACTGTGCCTGTGAACTTTACGCTTTTCTTCTGCTTTCCACCTACTTTGACGCTACAGAACTCCAGTTTTATTTATAAATAAAATTTTTGTTTTACAATTTTCGTTGAATTTTACAGAGTTTATATTTTTTTCACGAACGTCACCGAGTTTAAGCGCGATAGGGATTAGATATACGTATTAAAATTTATACTTTCTGCATCAGCTAATAGTGCACAGCTGATTCAATAGCTAACTCAATGGCTTGAAGGACCATCGACGAGATTTAAGCGGAGTTGCTTAAACCTCGTAGGGGGGTTGTGTGAAGAGATTTTATAAATAAGCAACCAGACCCCTTTGTCGGCAATTCAATAGCGTTTAATTAAAAATTAAAAATTCAAAATTTACAATTCGAGTTTAACTAGTGTAAGTATTATATACAGCAATGTAAAACTTCAAAAGTACAAGAGTAAAAATGTCGTACTGTTGGCGGTCGCGAAACTACTGTCGCTTTCGCCTTACAAAAGGGACGTGCATATGTATATACGTACCAGGGATGTTGCGGATGTGGAATTTTAGACATCCGCGGATGCGACTGCGGATGCGAATATCTAACAGCTAACATCCGCGGATGCGAATGCGAATACGGATATCAAGTATTTTTAAAAAACAATTAGAATCTAGCATATTGGCGCGATATGTTGTTTCAGAATTTGGAGAACCTGTAACTTTAGAGCACTTTTCGATTTTAGTTTTTGTAATTCATTTTTAATACTTTCTTCTGCGACTGCTTCGAAAAATTTGTGCTTATAGCGAGCTAAATAGATGGATATGGAAAATAGATTATTATTTTTTAATAAAATTCTGTTTTCAAAGTCGTGGCTGCCAGCCGAATCGGATCAGAATATTGTTATTTTTTTTTTTAAAACACCCCGTTTTCTTATAAGCATTTGAATAACAGATAGTTTCGTAATTCTTATCTAATTAAAGGTCAGACCTATAGCTTTTTAATTATTTGAGCATCGATTCTCTTTGTAGTTAGACGTTGATCATTTCTACTGGAAATCCCTATTGAAGGAGCTAAAAGCTTAAAAGCTTACTCGGACTTAATCCAGATCAACTGCAGTTAATTCCCGAGTTGATCCAGATCAACGCTGCCGTCTGTTTATGCTTTTACTCTTTGACTTTAAATAGCAAAAAAGAGACAGTTTTACCACAGAAGTTTTTAGCCAAGGATCCAATATATATACCTATGAAAAAAATATTACCCAAAAAGTAAACTTAACTACTGTTTTCAAAATTGTTGCTAAAAATAAATTTCCCAAAGAGCCCCATTTGAAATTATTCAAACGAATATATGTTATAGGTGGCATACAGGGTACGTCTGACTCGCGAGTCATTTGTGTACGTGTTGACTCGCCTTCGACTAAACACAGTTGAATCATTCAGAGTCATGCCGAGAGTCATGTTGGTGTAACTAACACATATTTATTTTCACAAACACATCCAAACCGACTCACGAGTCAGACGCACCTGTATGCCGCCTATAACATCAAAAAAAAATCACGAAAATTTTGTTAAGAATTACAGTGTACACTTTCTTCTTTTGTGTAGTGTAGTGTAGTGTAAGATTGGTCCAAAAAATCATAATAAAGGAAGAACCAAAAACAGATATTTAAAGCCCAGAAAAATTATAGTATTAAAAAGACTATGTTCTCTTTGACGTTCGTCAAAGGTCAAGTAGAAGTGGGACCTTTTATGACTGCCCATTGATAGCTCGGTTATATAGCTTAAGAAATAATATTTTAAAGACATTTTTATCAAAGTTGATAAATATGACATTTGACCAGTTTTGTTACACAAATACTCCTACGACCACAGGCAAAAATATTGGCTAAAACATGTAATTTTTTTTGCCATATATACGTTTTATCGGTCCACTTGCAAAATATTCGCATTCGCAAAAGCTCCGCATTGATTATTGCGAATGCGAAAACGAAAGCGAATGCGAATGTTAAAATTAATGCGGAAGCTCCGCAGTTGCGAATGCGAATGCGAATATTCGCAACAACCCTGATGCGTACATACGCGTATATACGTAACANAGCTAACTCAATGGCTTGAAGGACCATCGACGAGATTTAAGCGGAGTTGCGGTAGAAGTTTTTGCGTTGATGGACTTAAGTACATAGGCATACATTTAAATTTTGATAGTACTTAACTGAATTAATTTTTCCGGGTGTTTTATAAATAACAGTAATAACTAAAATTACATTGAAATTCTAAAAGAAATTTTACGACCGTGGGAAGCTTTTGGTTCAAAGCATCCACACTAACTATTTGATTAGGATAAAACATAGATTTTTCATGCTCTGAAGTACTACGTAAGCAACACCTACGAAAAATTCCTATAACTTAAATTTTTCTTTCACTAAGAATAATTGTTTTCTTAAGCTTACACCTTATTGTCTTAGATTAAGTTTGCATTGGTAGAAAATAAATATAATTTTGAAATAAAATATACTGAAATTGACCTTGGTTAACATTTGGAACGGATGAGCATATAAGCGCCATGATTGGCTAAAACTAGTTTTTCCGTTTCCTCGCGGTAAGGGAAACTAATGTGTTGGTAACGTAACCGGACATGGGGTTTTCAACAAATGGCAGCCAACGAAAACCATGGATAGGTGGGTAGTGAGCTAGCAGATCGACTTCATCTTTGATTTGCTACATATACGGCAAAGTTGAGAGAGCCCACAATGAGAGTTCTGAAGAGTGCTTAATTACTTATAATACCCGTCCCTATGAGCGTCTTTACTAAATTAATTCTTTTTGTTCACTTATTATTCTCTTTCTAGCTTAATTTTTTTTGTTTGTTACAAATTCGGGACTCTATAATAAAATAGTTCCGCAGTGTAAAGAGCAAATAGGATAGCCAAGAACCTTCCCAGCCACTGAAGCTAGCCCAGATCAATGGGTCCCGATCGGCTATCCTAACAGCCTAAATTATTGCCTTGCAAGTTACCACCCTGCAATGTTCAATGCGTTTACAAATTTTTAAAATCAATATTAATATTGTTACTGATCGCATCTTTTTTAATAAAGTTACTCAAAATTAAGAGATAATGTGCTTTGATAGTTGCATATAAGTATGGCAAACGAGAGCTTTCAGCCTGGAACTCTTTGTTAAGATTGTTAACTATGGGCAAATATACGACAGAAATAAAAAATAGCATTTGGTTTTGCAGCACATTTCTTTGGACAGGTCTGCAGATCGTATACCATTTACTTCGTAAAAGAAGGAAATAAAATAAAGTTTCAAACTACCCCATTGCTCAACTATTCTTAACACAACGCTTTCTAGTGAAAGCCATCGTGTTTGAGATATGCCCAAGATTTTGTAAGGTTTTACCGAACAGTAGTCCTGAAATTCCTTCAGTTCATGTATCCTCTTTGGACTGTGTGAAAAGAAACTATGTATGTTGAGGCACACTATCTCAATGCTTTTTGGCAATTTTTTTTACAAGCGTAGCTTGAGCAATAATATAATATAAAACAAATCGATTTCTGCACTCAATAATGTTTTCAGCCCGCCGAAGACGCTACCTCTTCTGCTAAATATCGCCTACTATGCATGTTGGACTCCACTGGAAAGGTACTCGAGCATATTATAAAACGCAGACTCGAAAAAGCCACATGTATATATCTATCTAAAAATCAATACCGCTTCAAGCAAAAGTGCTCAGCTACAGACGCAATGGATGTAGTTAAAGCAATCGCTGAAAAGACCATTGCTGGAAAGCGGTGCTTGGCTGGTACTAAGAAATATTGCCTGCCACTCACCCTTGATGTCAAGAATGCGTTTAGCAGTGCAAGATGGAAGGAAATTTTAACCTCTCAGAAGTTAAATTTCCCAAAGCAGAAATTCCTATCGGATAATTTGCCGTTAATTATCCATAAATTATCCGTGAAAAGAATAACTTTGCCGCGGACACCTTCCAAAACGCAATTAATGTAACCAGCTAAACGCAAAGTAACTATTTGATAATTTTCCGTAAATTATCCGTTGTTTATCCGTGCGACTTAAAATTTTGTCGCAGACATATTAAAAAAAATTTCGCATGCACTGCCAACTTCCGTCGAAGTTAGCAGGACCCCATCTGAAAACCAATTAAGGTAACCAGCTAAACCCAAACAAACTATTCGATAATTTGCCGTAAATTATTTTGTGCCAGACATATTTAAAACAAAATATCGCATGCACAGCATAGTTCCGTGCAAGTAAGCGGGACACCTTCCGAAAACTAAATAAGGATCAACGGGGAACTTCTATTTTTCCAACTTCGGATAGATTTTCTACAAATCTGCACCAAACATGAACGGAATTGGGTTTGGCACATTCATCCCAGCCTGTTCCATCTTTCAATAGCGTTTGCAGGAGGATTTTCGCTCTAATCATTATAGGCGATAGCCATCCTGCCGGGTCAAACAGTTTGGCAACTGCTGAAAGTATCTGTCGCTTTGTAGCTGAGTGTGAGCTTGAGAGTAAGTTGAACGTATAGCAAAAGGAGTCGGACACTGCGTTCCAATGAATTCCTAACGTCTTTGTCGTGCTGTGATCTTCTAATTTGAGGAACTGTGAATCTAAGATATCGGTTTTGGGTACCTTTTCTAGTGGTTCGGCATTATTTGCAGTGATCTTCTTAAGAGGAAATCCTGCTGATTTCAAAGCTTTGATAAGTTGGGACAAAGAGTTCTGGGCAGTTTCTAGATCATGTGCTCCTGAAAATATATCATCTACATAAGTTTCCTGCTTCAAAATTTTTAAACATAGGGGGAACTCGCACGCAGTCTCTTGGGCCAGTTGCTGCAGTGTTCTTATGGCTAGGTAGGGGGCACAGTTTACGCCGAAAGTCACTGTTTTTAGTCTGTAGTCACTGATTGGGTCATCGGGAGTCTTTCGAAAAACTATTCTTTGGAAATCGCGATCGTTTTCGTTAACCAATATTTGGCGGTACATTTTTTCAATGTCGCCATTGAATACAAATTTATATAGTCCTCAATTGAGTATCAATAACATTAAATCTGTTTGGGGAGTGGGACCAGTGTAGAGGATGTTATTTAGTGAGTGGCCAGAGTTTGACGCTTTCGAAGCGTTAAAGACTACTCTCACTTTGGTACTTTTACTTTCTGGGCGCAGGACTGCGTGGTGGGGAAGATAAAATGAGAAATACTTTCCATTGCGAACGATTTCCTGAGGGTCTGCTGGTTTCATATGATTTAGAATTTCATATTCTTCCAAGACTTCGGAGTACGTTGCGTTCTTGACTGAGAAACTGGCTGAGAGAGGAAAATCGGGAGTGCCCAAGGGCAAATGTTTCCGGAAATGCTTCCTTGAAGAGTAACCGAACTTCTTACCTGCCGTCTGCTCTTCGGATTGTAGTTTTCCTGTAGAGGTCTTCACAGTATTGGTCTTCCATCGATGGTTGAGCGGGGTCCACCATGTCTTCTTGCTCTCTTGTCTAGAGAGTAGTCCGATGTTTCTTCGACTCTCGTGAAAAATGAGGACACTTGAGCTTCGGCAGGGCCACTGAGAATCCATCCGAAGATGGTATTTAATGCCAGCAAGCTTCCGACTAGATTTTAGACTCCTGACAAAAACACTTTTGGGGTTAGATCGCTGCCAATCACCAAGTCTATTTTACCTGGAGTGAAACAAGAGGGATCAGCGAGATCCATCGAGGAAAATTGGGTTATATCATCATTTTTAATGGAGAATGATGGAAGAAACTGTGTGAGTTTCGGAAGAACTATCGCATTTGCTTCCACCTTAATTTTTGTATCCGTCATGCACAGCGTTAGTTGGCATATTTCGGTAATCTCGTATCGAGCCTTTTTGGTTGGAAGTCTTAATAAATTTTTTACTCTCGAGGAGATAAATGTTTTCTCGGAGCCGGGATCGATCAAGGCTCGTACGCTGTATGTATCTCCTAAATGTAGTATAGGCACCATCGCAGTTGGGAGTAGCACCTTTTCCTTACTGGTTGTATGGTGAGACTGAATCGATCTTTGCTCTTCTTGGTTCGGCGAGTTTGTGTTCGTCGGGTTGACATTGCTTAGTGTATTTGAAGCGAGTTCTTCTGTAGATCTAGCTGTAGTGATGTGCACTGTCGATTTTCGAAATCCGGGGTTCGAGTTTGAGTTATGCAAGTTTTGGGTTATATGAAGCATAGAGTGATGGGGTTTTTGGCAGTACACACATGTAAAACTGCTTCCACACTCTCTAGACGTGTGAGAAAACGCTAAGCAGTTCTGGCAATATCCATTCTCTTTAATGAACTTCAGTCGTTCTTGAACCGAAATTGATTTAAATTTGGGGTAAATTTTTAGTGGGTGAGCAGGAGATACTTCCCATAATTTGCAAGAACTGACGTATTTTTGATCGTTGTGGTAGGACCGAACTTTACTGGAGTTAGGGTTGGAGTTGTGAGGTTGGGTTTTTGTTGAGTTGAAATTGGAGTTGAATTTTTGCAAACTCTGTTTGGGGTTCAAGTTGTGATTTGCTCTCGGGTTTGGGTTTTGCGTGGTCTTGAACTTTGAAGGGCGGTGGGCGTTTAACCTTTCAACTACTTCATACCTCGTTTTAAAAATGAGTCTATTTCGGACCAAAGAGGAAGGTCTTTCCTAGACGAAAGGGATTGTTCCCACAGAGCAAGGGTTTCTTCCGGAAGTTTGGATGTACATATTTGAATCAAGATCGGATCCCAATTTGTGACAGATATGCCTTGAGCTTTTAAGATAGAGAGGCAGTTATTTATGCTCGTTTGCAACTTTTGCAAAGACTGGCTCTTTTCGCTGAAAACTGGAGCTAGGTTTAACAGTGTCTTGAGCTGGTTATCCACCAGCATTCTACGATTTTCATATCGCGATCGCGAAGCTTCCCAAGCGAGTTCGAATCTTTCATCGCTAAGTGGGTATTGTCTTATAATGGTACCTGCCTGGCCTTTGGTTTTATATCTGATTTGATATAATTTTTGAGCTGGGGTTAATTTTGGGTGCCTTATGTATACTACCGTAAACATATCTCTAAAGGCTGGCCATTCCTCATAACCACCATAAAAATCTTGGGTATCGCATGGTGGGACTTGGAGGTAAACTCCAGAAGAGTCTGATCTGTTATCTGTGTCAATCGGGGTTTTTGAGTTTGGATTGGGGTTTTCTGGTTTGAAGAGTTTAAGAGCTTCGGTTATTTGAGCTTTACAGTTAAGATAACTCTCATTACACTTGTAAAATTTTTGCTCGACCGATTCGCTTACTTCTGAGTAGGAGTCTGATAAGGAAACACTTTGGTAGGTATCCAAAACCATTTCCCAATTTTGCTCGAGTTGTGAAATTTTAACGTTGAATAGGGCCCCAGTTTGGTCCGTTGCGAAAGAAGGCGAGCATTTAGAGCAGAATACCTGCAACCTATTCGTTTCAAAAATGAACCTTTTGAGGTCTCGATCCGACCTAGATTTCGAGCCCTCTCGTTTTTTGCTCTCAGAGGATTTTGCGTCAATATCAATCGTGTCCTTGACGGACCCCATTACGAATAAATAGAGTTAGGGCTTATTGACTTAGGGCTACTTAAGTTAGGGTTACTCGATTTTGGGTTGTGGAGTTACAAACCTAGGGTTTTGAAGGTTTTTTGAGGAGAGTATATTTTAGAGTTGGAGATAAGTTCAATTGCGTGAGAGATTATGTGTTCGATTTTTCTCTACTTTCGGAGCTTGTGTTTGTACTTGTTTAATTAATATTTTTAAAGGTTTTTTCTTAACAGCGGTCGTCCCTCGGCAGGCAATGGCAAACTTCCGAGTGTATTTCTGCCATGAAAAACAGCTTCTCATAAAAATACAATCGCCGTTCGGAGTCGGCGTAAAACTGTAGGTCCCTCCGCTTTGTGTGACAACATCAAGGCGCACACCACAAATCGGAGGA
>NW_016158734.1:101254-102036 GCF_001687245.7 Rhagoletis zephyria
AAAACCATTGCTTACCATAAAATGAATACGTGTTATGAATTTCAACCTTAACTCCAGCGGCACTAATCGAGTAAATTTTTATCAAAAGAATTTTCCATCATACAGATACATAGCTCACATTTAAAGTTTGAACGAAATCGGTTAATAAATACGATTTTTATAAATAACTCTACTCCAGCACCACCTAGCGAGTTTTCTAGTAGCATGTAATTGGACCATATATGTATGTAAGATAACCTCCGACAATCTGACGGAACTCTATTCAGTGTTTTTTGAGTTTATTCCGAACAACGAAAACGGCTATCATTTTATGCAAATAGGTATGTAGATAGGACAGTTTATAGCGAAACTCGTAAAAGCAAAGCTCCATTCTTTGTGAAAAACTTAAAAAAATTCTTCAAAATTTTCACAAAAATTTTACCTTACTGAAAATTAAAGACAAAGTTACAATAGTTCAATGGGATTTAGAAATCTAGGAGAAAATGGTTCCCAATCGAATAATGTATATCGATCCAGCCTTTCCAATAATTACCACATTTCGCCATAACTACGGTATTGATAACATATGTAGCTGTGTAGAATTTCAGGACGTTAGCGTAAGCAGTTCCAGAGATAAGCTATATGAGAAGTTCAGTTTGTATGGAAGGATGGAGCCACGCCCCTTTCCCAATGCATTTGCAATATATGTATGCATCAGTGCTAAGTTTCAATTCCCCAGCGTAATTGGTTTTATAGAAATATTGGTTTTTTACGTTTTAGTCTGTATAAGAATTTTAGGAATA
>NW_016158734.1:102137-102372 GCF_001687245.7 Rhagoletis zephyria
AAAAATTAAGTTTGTGGTTATATCAAGGCGAAATTTTGAGAACGGTCCGTTGCTAACTCTAAATATAAACAACGACGCACTGGAAAAAGTTAATACGTTCAAATATCTAGGAATAATGATCGATGATAAACTAAAACAAAAAAAAATGGATTCTGTATTTTCAATTAGAGCTTTAACAATATGTACATCGGTGAAAACTGCATTTAATTCCATACATTAGCTTTTGCGTGATACG
>NW_016158734.1:102459-103648 GCF_001687245.7 Rhagoletis zephyria
AAAGTAAGCTTCCTAATCCTCGTTAGTTTAATATTCGTATTGCAATATTTCATTTATTTTACAAATTTTAATGAATACAATTTTTCAATCAGTTGGCAAATCCCCTAAAAATATTTTTAGCATTAAAATTTCCTGGCCTCTTCAGTTTGATGCCAACATTGTAATATTTAATTTATGCTATCAATTAAATTAAATTAAAGTTTTTAATAGGTGGCAACCTTCCACAAAAATATTTTCAGCTGTAAGCCTTTGCAAATTTCTTTCTTTTGACAGCCATAATGCATTATTCACTTTACCGTATCAATTGACCTAAACTGAAATTTTAAACACAGGTGGCAACTCTCTAATATTTTCTACTATATTGGAAGCTAGATCTCTAGCGATACCTCGGTGAAAACTGCATTCAATTCCATGTTTTCGACTGATGCGCGTACAAATATACAGACAGACAGAGATGCAAAAATTCTAAAAACTGTTTATTTGGCTTCTGTAGCTTTAATAAAAACCCACCATATTAATTTTTCTTTAATATCTATAAGGTACAGACATCGACCTGTTTCAATTTTATTATATGTATAGATGTATATGTGCATACAGATTTTTTTCCTTTTCAACTCGAGTAGCTTTACTATTTTGTGGACTGTATTGTATATTTTACTTTAATTTCGAAAACAATGGACGAGTTAACACCCTAATGCACTTAAGTATGTTCGTATGTATGTATTAATGGGTTTGTGTTTTATATTGTGCGTTGATATGTAACAGGAAAATTTATAGAAACGTATGCACCTATGTACAAACGCACATACGCTACGTGCACAGAGCCGACAAAGGGCGATCACCAGGAAGGTGCAAACGAGGAGCTGGAAGGTAGAGACTCTGGATGAAGAGCTCTTCAGACTCGTGCTGGACGAGGAAATGGCCACTGAGGATAACACTGAGCTCCAGGCTGAAACACTGGTGAGGCACATCAGTAAAGCCTGCGACGCTGCTATGTGCAGGAGAAAACACGGCTCTCTCAGGCAGCCGGCGTACTGGTGGAACGAAAAAATCCAGGCCATAAGGGGTGAGTGTCATAAGGCGAGGCGGTTGTGTCAAAGGAACCGTAGCTCGATGGAATATGCCGTGCTGCGCGAAGCCTTCAAAAAGAAGCAAAAAGAGCTTAAAAAAGCCAACAAAAGCAGCAAAA
>NW_016158734.1:107760-110752 GCF_001687245.7 Rhagoletis zephyria
AGCTACAGGTGAGGGAGTTACACACACACACACACACCTACGATCGAGTGGCGCCAGAAAACATTGTGCACCACATGATGCAATCTAGAATGGTGTGGAGTAGAGTCAAAGCGTGGTCCGCTATAGTTCTTCAGGAACTTAGAAGGAAAGAGTGGCAGCGCAGTAGCGATAATAGAAGACTGAACGAGAGATAGGCCAGAAAGGCGTGTGTGAAGAGCCAATTGGCAAAGCTACGCCTTGCGAGGTAATACCTAACGGCGGTCCCGCAAGGCGAAACACAAGCTTCAGACGTTGGAGTTAAGGGTTTAGTACATAGGCGCACTGTCTCGCAAGTCCTGAATTATGTGATAACATAGTCTGGGCGTGGTCCCGAATAAGGTGTACCCGGGCAGGCGGACAGGATAACGAATCGTGCATAACATCTTTGGAAGATTCCCCCTCCGTTGAAAAAAAAAAATATATATATATTCGTAAGTATATGCATATGTTATAAATATCAGCGGTAGAAGTAAGTATTTCGAAAGAGCTTTTTATGATAATTTTATCGTTCGAGTTTATGAAAAGTATTGTGTATTGGGTTAGTTAAATGTTCTTCTCTTGGGTATGTTTATAGCCGCGATGGGGGGCAAAACAAATAACGTATCATAAAATACCTACCACCCTAGTACTAACCCACCTACATGTGTATAGCTATGCATGTATACATGTGTCTAAAACGTATGGATGTACATCTGTATTACTGATGCACTACGCTTTTGAGTGAGAGTTGAGCAAGTGTTAAAATTTGCTATTTTGTATATACTATTTATGTACGTGAGTGTTTATAAAGAGAGAGACCAAAATGCAAAGTTATAGCGAGCTTTGAGTGGGGTTTCTATATGGTGAGTGAGTTTATGTGATTTTTTTGAGTATTTCCATGCATATAAGTAAATATATATATTCCGAAATTCCTTTTAGCACCGCTTATCTTTGTAAAGATGTACATCTATATTTAATTATTTACTTACGAAAAAGGCGCGAAAATTTATAACATGAACATAATTTTTAACCATGGCCGCCCTTATGTGCATACATATTGCANTAAATATGTACATCTATATTTAATTATTTACTTACGAAAAAGACGCGAAAATTTATAACATGAACATAATTTTTAACCATGGCCGCATTTATGTACATATTGCGAAATCCGAAAATTCATAAGGTATACCATATACCAACTGTATTTGTAAGGGTTTGCCAAATATATATAAACATACATAAATATGTTGAGATATTTTTACGCAAATTTCGTTTTGGTACGAAATCGATCACTCGCTATAACTTTATTAATTTTTGGAGGAGATATGAGGTCACTTAGTTCGCCATCCTTATTTTGTTGCGTCTTATCACGCCTCCAGATTTCCACCAGACTGTAGCACTTTTTCTCCTTGCTGTTCCTTCGGATTCCGCAATTCCTGTTTTGCCTTTTTTCGTGATGTTGTCACTGTGCCTGTGAACTTTACGCTTTTCTTCTGCTTTCCACCTTCTTTGACGCTTCAGAATTCCAGTTTTATTTATAGATAAAACTTTTGTTTTAAATGAGTTTAAATGTTTTTTCACGAACGTCACCGAGTTTAAGCGCGAGAGGGATTAGATATACGTATTAAAATTTATACTTTCTGCATCAGATAATAGTGCAGAGCTGATTCAATTGCTAACTCAACGGCTTGAAGGACCATCGACGAGATTTAAGCGGAGTTTCTTAAACCTCGTAGGGGGGTTGTGTGAAGAGATTTTATAAATAAGCAACCAGACCCATTTGTCGGCAATTTAATAGCGTTTAATTAAAAATTAAAAAATTANGATTTTGCGAAAACAAGTATTTTTTTGTTAACTTTCTAAATATTTTACTTTAATTTTATTAAATAGTTTTAAAATTTTAATCCTTATTTGCATTTGCCAGCCGTAGGAGATAAGTACATGTCTTTTCCAGGTGTATTTTTTCTTAGACTTTGTATAAAAAAATATAAAACAAGTAAGAAAGTGTAAGTTCGGGTGGAGCCGAACATTAAATACCCGGCGCAAGTATTTAATATATGTTTTTTCACCTTTCCGAAACGTACCGCTAGATGGTAAGCCGGGGTGTATCAATTTTGAGTAAATTAGCGTCCTTAAATTTCGAAATATTGCAGTTTTAAGCATATCGGAAATTTACAGTTATATGAAAAGCGGCCGTAATTTTAGTCCGATTTCAATAATTTTCAACGTTTTGCTTTTACGTGGCAAGCACAATAAAAATATCGAGTTTGGTACAAATTGGTAGACCGGTTACCGATATACATATATGTGATCATAAGTGGGTGGTGCCACGCCCATTTTCCAACATTTTACCATAAACGTATTTCTTGGTAAAGAATTGTTGCAAGCATTAATTTTGAATAAATTAGCTTTAATATTTACTGATTTCTCGAAGATTTTGTATTTCTCTAAATTACCGTTATATGGGCTGTGGACGTGGTTATTGGCCGTTTAGTATGCTGTACCAAGGCCAATAACTGTGCCAAGTTTGGAAGAAATTGGTGCAGCGGTTACCAAGATATACACATGTAACCATAAGTGGGCGTGGCTACGCCCATTTTACAAAAATTTATAATATTCTTATTTTTCGTGGAAAAATTGTTGTAAATATCAATTTTGAGTGAATAATCCTCAGTAGTTACTAAAATATCGCAGTTTTCGTATTTCCGAAAGTACCGTTATATGGGATGTGCGCGTGGTTATTGTCCGATGTTTAAAATTTTCGGCCATTTAGTATGCTGTATCAAGGCCAACAACTGTGCCAAGTTTGGAAGAAATTGGTGTAGCGGTTACCAAGATATACACATGTAACCATAAGTGGGCGCGGCTACGCCCATTTTCCAAAAATTTATAATATTCTTATTTTTCGTCTGAAAGTTATTGTAAATATGAATTTTGAGCGAATTATCTTCAGTAGTTACTAAAACATCGT
>NW_016158734.1:110775-113756 GCF_001687245.7 Rhagoletis zephyria
TTATTGTAAATATCAATTTTGAGTGAATTATCTTCAGTAGTTACTAAAATATCGCAGTTTTCGTATTTCTGGAAATTACCGTTATATGGGAAGTGGGCGTGGTTAAAGTCCGATTTCGCCCATTTTCAATACCAACCTACCTTGGATTAACGGAAACCTACATACCAAATTTCGTTGAGATCTCGCAATTTTTGCTCGAGTTATTGTGTACACGGGCGGACTGACAGACGGGCAGACGGACAGACAGACATGGCTTAATCGATTTCTCTATTCATTCTGAGCATTTATGTATACATTTGTCTATATCTATCTCGATTCGTTTTGGCTGTTACAAACAACCGTTATGTGAACAAAATTAATATACCCTTGTGCACAAGTGCGCTCGGGTATAAAAATGTCGTTCGGTTGACGGTCGCGAAACTACTGTCGCTTTCGCCTTACAAAAGGGACATGCATATGTATATACGTACATACGCGTATATACGTAACCAAATGGAATAACAAATTGAGGAATTTTAAAGATCAATAAGGTTGTCGGCTTGCCCATCATGACCTGTACACTGCCGGTAGAAGTTTTTTTTGCGTTGATGGACTTAAGTTCATAGGCATATATTTAAATTTTGATAGTACTTAACTTAATTAATTTTTCCGGGTGTTTTATAAATAACAGTTATAACTAAAATTACATTGAAATTCTAAAAGAAATTTTACGAACGTGGGAAGGTTTTGGTTCAAAGTATCCACACTAACTATGTGATTAAGATAAAACATAGATTTTTCACCACCCTCCTAAAAGACGTCGTGCAAACTCTATTCCCTGTGCAAACGCCAGGAGATCGGCGACCGCAAGCAGAGAAACCGGAGGGAATGGAAGCACCAACGGTTACAGACGAGGAGGTGGTCCAAGCAGCAGAAAGATTTGGTAATGACAAAGCGCCAGGCCTAGACGGAATACCAAACAAGGCTCTGAAGGTTGCCATCAAGCACAACACGGGTCCGTTTACCAAACTCTTTACGCGATGTCTGCGAGAAGGCGTCTTTCCAAAAATCTGGAAGAAAGAGCGGCTAGTCCNAGGTTGCCATCAAGCACAACACGGGTCCGTTTACCGAACTCTTTACGCGGTGTCTGCGAGAAGGCGTCTTCCCAAAAATCTGGAAGAAACAGCGGCTGGTCCTACTGCAGAAACCAAACAAGCCGGCAGGAGAACCAAGCGCATACCGACCTCTCTGTATGCTGGATACGCTTGGTAAGATACTGGAGCGATTAATTTGTGTACGGTTGGAGCAGCACCTATAGCAGGAACTGCCGGGTCTCGCCGAANGCGAAAAGAGAATGACCGAAGAACAAGCCCAATGATGTGAAGAAGGGCCATTCGGCAAGCTGAGCTTTGGGACGAAATGCCTAACGGCAGTACNGCAGGCAACTCAATAGAAGGAACAAGATGGCTATATGGCACCAAGGAATACTGCGCGGTGGTGACATTCGATGTAAAAGACGCCTTCAATTCGGCATCCTGGCCGCACATACTAAGTGCTCTGGAAAGAAAGAACACGCCGCCCTACTAGCTAAGGATGGTATCCAGCTACCTATCTGCCAGGCTTCTGCTGTATGATATCGATGAAGGCCCCAGGAAGTACGTGGTGACGGGTGGAGTACCACAAGGCTCCGTACTTGGGCCTCTACTCTGGATTGTCCTCTATGATGGAATTCTGCGTATTCCGCTGTCAAANAGGGTTTAGTACGTAGGCGCACTGTCTCGCAAGTCCTGAATTATGTGATACCCGGACAGGCGGAAAGGCGGACAGGATAACNCGTATTCCGCTGTCAAAGGAGGTACAAATTATCGGATACGCCGATGACATAGCAATAACAGTAGTGGCTAAAGACCTCGACCAAGTTGAGAACATCTGAAACAGCACGGCGCAACAAATAAAGAACTGGCTCGCTGCCACGAATCTCCAACTCGCAGGGCAAAAAACCGAAGCGGAGGTGATCACAAGTCGGAAAAAGTAGTGGCTAAAGGCCTCGACCAAGTTAAGAACATCTGAAACAGCACGGCGCAACAAATAAAGACCTCGACCAAGTTGAGAACATCTGAAACAGCACGGGNAAGAGCTTTTTATGATAATTTTATCGTTCGAGTTTATGAAAAGTATTGTGAAAATCGCTTTGGGTTAGTTAAATGTTCCTCTCTTGGGTATGTTTATAGCCGCGATGGGGGCAAAACAAATAACGTATCATAGACANAAGACCTCGACCAAGTTAAGAACATCTGAAACAGCACGGCGCAACAAATAAAGAACTGGCTCGCTGCCACGAATCTCCAACTCGCAGGGCAAAAAACTGAAGCGGAGGTGATCACAAGTCGGAAAAGGTGGAGGACGCTACGCTCAACATCGATGGACATAGCATCAAAACACAGCAGTCGCTGAAATACCTGGGTGTCATGATAGACTCGAGATTAAGCTACAAGGTGCACATTGGTAAAGCCTGTGAGAAAGCGGCAAGAGTGACCACGTCTCTAACAGACTAATGGCTAACATTGGCGGACCGAGCCAAAACAGACGAGCGCTTCTAGCAAAAGTGTNTTAATTATTTACTTACGAAAAAGGCGCGAAAATTTATAACATGAACATAAAATTTAACCATGGCCGCATTGATGTGTATATTGCGAAATCCGAAAATTCATAAGGTATGNGAGCCAAAACAGACGAGCGCTTCTAGCAAAAGTGTGCCAGTCCATACTAATGTATGCAGCACCCATCTGGGGGCCCGCGTTGCAGCGCAAGACTTACGCGAAGGCGGCAAAGCCGGTGTACCGACTAAATAGCATCAGGGTGACTAGCACCTTCCGTACTGCGTCACTCGAGGCGGCCGGAGTCTTAGCGGGCATCATGCCCGAAGAAATGATGGCCATGGACCTAAAAAAAATCTTTGATAAGTCCCGAAACTTAGGCAGGTGTCTGACAATCGAAGAGCG
>NW_016158735.1:0-69615 GCF_001687245.7 Rhagoletis zephyria
ACAATTGCTTGCGACACATAACTCAAAAAATGATTTGCTGTTGCCGAATGTGAAAATAATCAAAATAAATAACACCAAAGGCAAGAGCCGGTGGCTGTACATATTTTATAAAAAAATAAACAAACGAAAGGGCAAAGGAGTGAAGACGAAGGGTAAAAAGCTATTGTCTGCGACTTCCTGGAGTTGTTTAAATTATGCATCATAAATGTGACTACAGTAGTTGAAACGAGGGTTTACATTAAAAAGGTGCAGGCATAATCCTTCGCAGACATTTTAGATTTGTTACAATTCCTAAAAGCATTTTCGCCAAACTGTCGCTCTGCCTTCATTATTTCTTTACCCTTAGCTGGCTGTCATACATGCATACACATATTTACATACATGTATATTTTTACATTAGGGTGGAACGTAGAAAAAATAAATTTTTCGATTTAGGAACAGGATCACATTTAACCGTGTTAAAAATTGCCAAAAATCAAAGCAAACTTTTAGCAAGATGAGGTTTTTTATACTAATATTTAATGGGCTACAAAACTGCATACTCAAAATCTTCTTTCTAGAAAATCTTTTAAAAAAGTGTAATGAACCATAATTTCATCGTTTTTTCGAAGCCTTAAGACTCTTAAGTAAATATTATGCAATCGTAAAACGGTTTAGCACGGTTTAATGGAAACATGTTATACAATTTTTTCGCAATATGAAAATTTCGAAAACGAAAAATATATTTCTTCATACATACACATACGAAAACCGGGTTTCGAGTTATTCGAAAAATAGCTATTTGAAAAAAAAAAATCGGTTCCCCATTTCAAAATTAAGAAAAAACCGTATAAACCGGTTTTATATTCCATACATTTTCTCTAAAAGGCCAGTATGCATTTCACTGTGTCCGAGATCAAAGCCCCGTTGAGTTTTGAGTTTTGCTGTTCCACTGTAGGGATCTAATCGCAGTTCGGCTTTCCGTGTATATGGTCGTAGACTGCGGTGATGCTTTGGCACTACTTACCCTGATACCGGCTTCACTTGAGGCCACTAATTCAGTGTGAAAGATACCACAGTCGGCAAATAGTCAAACTCCAGGTTCGGAAGTGTGAAGATCTTCTATATCCCCATAATAAAGTTTTTACCCTGACAACCGAAGACAACAACTCTGAGCATTCCTAGGGCAGACGATGCGCCTTTCTTTGACAGTTATCGGTGACCTTGTTTCCTTCGAGCCCCAGTCCCGAGTGACGAAATCTCACTTGTAGGCTTTTAGTTTATTTTACTAACGTTTTCTCCCTCATCTTCCCTAACTTTCGCACTACACACTCTACTAAACTTCTACAATACATACAGTCTAAACTTCGTAAGGATCCGACAAGGAATGCAATTAAAGCGATAATCAAACCACTCAAATTTACTCCACTAAACCGACAAATTGTGAATGATGTGCCTGAATAACCGCTATTAAGGCATTATTCGCGGATCATCCTTCAGTTGCTGCACTGCGGTTGTTGCATAATAATTCTACTGATTTTCTATTGTGCTATCCGACTGCTAGCGGAAAATACAATACCACCTTCTCATGTGATTTAGGTGGAAAATCGAGTTCCTATTATTATGATTTTTATAATCGCGCAAAATAGTTGCCATAGCCAGTGAGCATACATAAATAAATATTTAACAAAAACAACAAGTCATTGCAATCATTTGCTGTTGTACTCCTGTGGCTGACTCTGCCGCTGCTGCTGCCGCTGGCGTCAAACGTAGAACTGTAACGCAAATAATTATAGACTATAAAAATTTATGTTGAAATGTTTTAAAAATAACCAATCACCGGTCACCGATGAACATCAAATGGCTTCTGATGCAATGAATGTTTGTGGCTGTGTATTTGTTGGCATCCAACATCACCACCGGTTTTCCTGCAACTCCTGTTTCTGGAGATCTTTTGTCGCTGTTGTTGTTGTTATTGTTGTTGTTGTTAAAAGCACACCGATCAAGCAATTTTGTGATGAATTCACATTTCTGTCTTTCTGTCTGTCTGTCTGTCCGTCGCTCTGTTCATCATAAAACTTGTTGCATTCGCACTACTAATAGTTCGACGGATTGCTGCTGGATAATAGACAATCTGTAGTCTCCTTTGGTCTCTTAGCGTCTGCTACGCTATGCTGCACTTTAATGCAATTCTTTGTTGTTGCTAGCCTTGCATACATACATAAGCGCTGTTGTTCCTTTGGTGTTCTTTTTATGTTGTTGTTCAAGTCAATTGTTGTTATTAATTGAATATTATGCGTTGTAATTTGCTATTTGTCGCTGTTAAGCGTCACTCCGCTTGGTGTAGAAATTTGTTTAATTAAATTTTAATGCTGTTGTGGAATTTTTATGTGAGATTTATGAATATCTGATTGAATAGCGATTCCGTTTTGCTGTCTCTTGAACTTATTTCATTCATACATAGGAGTGATGGATGGATTTAATGGAGAAATAAATGTGACTGCAGTAATGAACTGACGCTGGGACATCATAAAGAACGAGTTAGAAACTCAATGATCAGTTAAAAACTTGTGTGAAAGAAAATGGCATACGATACCGTTATTAGTTAATATTTTCCTCTACCATCCTCCCTAATAACTGAAGAAATTGGCAGTAATCACTCGCGTTTTAACCACGCTCAGTGTCTTGACGTTAGAGGTATTTGACAGAATAGCCTTAAAACATCATAACTTTTTCTGCCACTTCTGTAAAACATTTCAGTAAAAATATTAATTTATTTGCCTATACGATGAACAAGTCTGAATAAAACGTTTATGGGAAATAGCTCTAAACTTCCCGCTTTCCACTCTCGAAAGTATAAACAACTAAGCGATATAGGCTGGTCCAAGAGAAAAAAAGTCCAATCTTTCTCCGCCTCTTCCTCTCTATGACTAGGGGATTCCGCATTAAAAACAACCAGCTCCAGATCCGTATAAGGGATTTACATATCTCGCCGCAGTCATCCTTGTCCCTCTTCAGTTCCGTGCGGAGCTGAGCGTAACTCTACCGACGGTATTTTTTATGCAAGAAGGAGACATTCCTCGCTTTATCAGTTCTTATATCCGGCTCGCAGAAATCCAACTAATTCTTCGTCCGTGTCAGAGAAATGTGGTGCCACTGTTTACGCATATAGGATTGTTGAAGAGCGCTCACGCTGAGCAGAAACAGAAGTCGAGCGGCGAATGTGCTGGCTTATCTGTTTCGATTTCAGCTTTTCGACGTCGAGCCTTCTTGGTGTTTAAAGTGGTACATTTTGCGCTGCGCAGATACTTATTTGTATCTTGGCTGCAGCTAGATACACTACCAATTATTGTTTGGTCTCGTACGTACTTCTAGAATACTGTAAACGTGTTTTCAGTTTATCAAAACATGGCCGACGTAGACAGGAGGCAGCTCTAAATAGTTAGGGGTATCTTGTAATGCTCAAACCTATTTCTGAGGGCTACTCAGTCCGCAGTCGAACGTTTCATGATGAAAGCTGAGTTTTCCGACATTGAGAACAAAGCCCACTTACTTGCCCCTTTCTGACAAAGAAATCGCCCAGCTAGATTTTAATATTGTGCAAGACTCAGTGCACGTAAAAGCACTCAAACCACTCATGAAAGAGTTCTTTCGACGCATCGGCCTACACTTCCGCAAGGTTTCGGGCGCATATTAGAGGGATGTAGAATAATCTCGCTTTCATATTGATTGCGGTGAGACGTTTATCCATTTTCTTCAACGACGGTATTCTATGACGAAGTCTCTCTCCCACTACAACTACAACAGCGGTTTCGCGGACATCAACCGGTCGGGCATGAGCACTTTCCCAATTAAGTATTTTTCTTTTAACTAGGTGTTTAATTTACGTGGCGCATCTCAAATCCAGCACACGACCAGAAAATGGTTCAACTTTGACTGATTGCACGTTGGTGTAACCAGCCGTTTACACTAAGGCAGACACCCGCTTCAGCCGCACTTCATGGTGAACAGACACTGCAGTTTTTCACCAAACCTCAACCCAAAAGCGTTTCCTTAGCCCAACTAAATCGATTCGCTATTCTGTTGTGGCCCAAGGCTCCTCACGGACTGGTTTGCGCATATCCCACATGAGTTGCTCACGTTGTTCAGGGTGCGCAAATGCGGATGCGATAGTTCGATTCTAGTTACTTATTTAGGCCGCGGCCTAAAGAAATCATCCACAAGGAATTAGCTCCATTAAGGCTCCTCAAAGTCCGTTTACTTAAACGGTATAAAAGGCCTCCGAGCTCCATACCACCGATTTCCATACCGTGTTCTATGCTAGGCTCCTTTTTCATACAAGATGTTTTCAATCAAGAAAATTTTGAAGTATTCTGAAAGTTATTGAAACGCGAACTCTGCTGCGTTCCAGCCATCTAAAAGCCCCATCTGTGATACATTGGATGGCGAATGCTACTTTATCAGGAGAGGTGGCGTCTAATTGCAAATAGAACGGGTTTTCGATGCAAGCTTTTGAGACTCTCTAAATTTTACTCACAGTCATCCCTTAACTGAAGAGCTGGGCTTTGCACTTTTTTTTTTTTTTTTTTATTTAATCGTTCCCACTTTTGTTTGTTTCTTTCTCACTTCTGACTTTAGCATCCAACTTCAAGACTTCTATTAAACAAGAAAATTCCATTTGCTCGTCGCTAGCGCCGCGTTATCACAGTTCAGTAGATCGTTGGCTGAGGACTTCCTACCTCGGCGCGCTCAATTCAAACGGTAATTTGGTGTAATGAACATATAAATCTCGCGAAGCGAAAAGGGGCCAATTACCTGCGTATACAAATAACTTCACGCGTTCGGGAGCAAAGGCTTAAATGATGAAAAAATTACAAGCCAATCAACTAGCCGACAATCAAGCGAGTGAGTGAGCCAATAAAAGTTTGTGCGTTTCCTGCAATATACTGCTTAGGGTAGTCCTTAAAATCAAAGAAACAATTTGTTTAGTCTCACCCCCTCAGTTGGTAAAGTTTGGTCCCAATTGGAGACGGTTAAGGCGTGTCGTATAGGGGGCAAAGTACAAATGCCTCTATGGAGACTCAAAAAATTAAAAATAATTTTTTTTCAATTAATACCCACTTCGATTAAGCCGAAGGTATCACATATACATTTTGGTTCCGATCGGAGTCGGTTGAGATGTGTTCATAGGGTAATCTGAGCTTTGCCCACTGTGCGACACGCCTTAACCGCCTTCAATCCGGACCAAAATTTAGATGTGATATCTTCAACTATAATAGCATCGTCTTAGGGGTTGAGGCTTAGGAAATCTGAATTAAAAATGTGCTTCCTACATTTAGGGACCACCTTAATGCAGCTATGTGCGCATTACATACAGGAACATCACTTCTACCCTTTCTAATTCATTTTTCTTGCCTTGGAACCCTCATCGGCTTCCGATAGTCAGGCAATTTCTTATATCATAATTGCATAATTTCAAACTTGTTGGCAACTTAATTGCGCAAATGTTGTTGTTTGATTTAAATGCAATCATAGCTTAAGTGCCACTCATCAAGCGAGACAGCGCATCGAGATGGAGAGCATATTGTGGGTATGAGGCGTTTTGGCGTTGAGTAGCTGAGATGCGTTTGGTAACAGAAGTTAGCACGTTGAACGGTTTGGAAGCATGGACGGCCCAGGCAGCTAAGTTCATATTGAAGTGAAGTAGAAAGCGGTCTGTGCTTGCATACAATCCAGCCAGCAGCACCGATCGTTCTTCTAGCAGCTTTTCCCTTACACCTCTTGCGTAAATGCCAACAAATTTCTGCCAACCGGCCGGCCGTTCAAATATTAACCATAATATGTGGCATGCCACAATATGCTTCATATAAGACGTTTTTAAGTGCTTGTCATGTTGCCACTGCTATTGCCACCGGCCATTGGCCACTCACCTTCAAGTCAATTCAAATCTTCAACCAGGTAGTTGGGCGGCAACGGGTTCACAAATGCAGTTACCTTGTTCACCCGCCTTGATGCCGCATTGCGCTTTAGCGCGTTTAAGTATAAGTTTAATAAAAACGCTTCGCTTTCAAGCTATTAGCGTGTCTAACATGTGTTCTTGCAACGCGCATGCAACACATGGGAAGAATGGACAGATACGTTAGCCGCATAGTGTGTTATGTAGTCAATCGACCGCATCTCACAACAACGTTGGCATTTTATTTTTCACTGCCAAGTGAAGTGCGCTCGAGGATTCGGTAAGAATTATATGTACGTCTTTTCTCACTTTTAAATGGTTAGAATAAAGACTACGTAGCTCAGAAAATTGATCAAAGGAAAGAAATTCCCTTCAGTTAGCATTTAATCAACTTTTTCACAAAATACTTGGCCCTGCTTTAAATTTGTTAAGTGTGACCAGGATAAAAAATTTCAGAGGTTTTGCTATGAGCAATGGTCCACTGTACGATATTGTTTGAGTAAAATAAACTGAGGCATCGTTTTGGACAAAACTAAATCTTCAATTTAAATTATATTAACCTAACTAGGCCGAATTCCTTCAATCAAACAGCAATCGACAAAAGGCCAAAGGAACGCCAATATTTTAATAAATTGCCNTTCTGCTTTAAATTTGTTAAGTGTGACCAGGATAAAAAATTTCTGAGGTTTTGCTATGAGCAATGGTCCACTGTACGATATTGTTTGAGTAAAATAAACTGAGACTACGAAAGAGGCATCGTTTTGGACAAAACTAAATCTTCAATTTAAATTATATTAACCTAACTAGGCCGAATTCCTTCAATCACACAGCAATCGACAAAAGGCCAAAGGAACGCCAATATTTTAATAAATTGCCTCGGGCTTGTGAGCAACAATTCTTCTGTCGTATTTAAATTTGGCAACCCTACGGACATTCTTTTGGGCTATGCGAGGCCTTGGCTGGCCACCAGCATTAACTCACCTAGGTCACATTCCTTTTTTTAGGGAATCTCTTTCTGAGTGCCATTGATGATTTGCTAGAGGATAGGTGATGTAAGATGGCAGAGGTACGTCTGTATCCAGTGATAGTTAGTGTTTCAACGCTTCAGGAATGTCAAGGATCTCTACAATCCGGCTAGCAAGAGATAGTGGGAAAGCGAAAAAAATGGACGGCTCGTGATAAAAGGAGTTTGAGACAGCACTTTGAAAACCAAACTCGAACAAGCATCTGAGGATTTTGGTTTCATAGTTGAGAAGCAGGCGATCTTATAGCGCCAGACGTTTGATCGAGTTGGAAATAAGGCAGTTAAAAAGGACAGACCCGTCTTTCCAACAAGCACACCGTCTTTAAGATTTGTTCAGCACAGGAAAGCATAAGCCACTTAGTTGTTTAAAGCACAATAGAACCTTTTCAAATGCTACTGGTGGTAATAGCGGTGACGCGTCCCATCGGCATATTGGGTAGGCAGAGACAAGTTCTACACTTTTCGACTTTAAGGCTTTTACAGCCTCACAAAAAAAAAAAAGACCCGGGTCTTTCCAGTTTTATAATGATAATGGATATATCGGCTACGAGAAGACTGATGGCTGTGATTGTGGGTGTAGAAAGGTCGGCTTCAGCAGTGCGCTTGGCTAACTCTAAATAACCGGTGGCCTTTTCCAACGTACCCTGATTTAATGCCTCGACTACTGCGCGTCAACACACAGTCAGTCACGAAGATAATCATGGGATCTTTTTTTTCGTGGGCGCCTACAGATTATATATCTGCATGCTATCAGATGACCTCAATATTTAGTAAATCAATCCGGGGACATTTTGAAAGATAAGACTAATTTTATGATCTAGATTAGAGTAGAACAGCACAACAAGACTTTTTGGTTGTATGGCTTTCAGCGCTCACGCCGCCATATTAAACTTATATGAGCTGAAAAAATTGCCGAAAGCCTAAATCGCGGTGGACGCCTGAAAAGTGGAGTTCTATCTCACAGAGCGAATGTCAACAATGAGGCCAACTTTTAAATACAAACTAACACTCTCATCGTTAAGCATCCTGTCAATGTAGAAAGGCAATTCTGCTGAAATTTCTCATTGTGACTCAGTGTGAGTCCTCTGAGAAATTAGCAGGCGCTGTGAGTCTCATCGATACTGATAATTTGAAAGTCACAGCTCACAGTTCCTTGTTTATTCGTTTTTTTTTTTAATAACTATAAAGCATGAAGAACTGAAAACCTACACATGAAAGTGCTTGAAAAGTGTATGATAAATCAAAAGTTTACACCAAATATGAAACCACAAACAGACCTTTTACTTTGATTACTTCGTTTATACTTATGTACATATGTATGTATGCATGTGCCGTTGCGGTGGCTTGCCTTTGCCGGCGAACCAGTGCAGTGCAACAGCTACTTGCCGCATTGTCGCGGATGGCAGCTCAACGGTTAGGTCGTCTTGAACGCCATAGCCGCTAGGTGCATCCCACGTTACCACACAATTGCGCAGAATTTTTGCATTTACAGTATGCACTCCCTCTTTGGATAGGGGCGCGCTTGCGATCAAATGCGAACATACATATGTGTATACTATATGTATATTGTACATATAACCGGCGCTCCTCTATAAAAATGTGTGTGTTTTTTCCGCTTAAGCGATTTTTCTGCGTTCTTGCATATTAATTTACTTTGCACTTGGGTACCTACGACTCCAATTATGTACTTATGTTTGTGCACACTTGATTTAATATACCAACGTATACGTATGTATGTACATATGTATGAATGCATATACTAGTACCACCACTCCTATCCAACATTGCCTTCCTGATCTTTTCCTTTTCCTTTCTTTCATTTCGTAGTCGCTTGCAAATTGCTCAATTAAATTTGAGTGAAATTGGTAATTTTTCAAAAATGATTATATTCATTTTTTATTAGAATTTATTTGAATGGAAGGTATTACATATTTATGTAGGGATGTATGTATGTGTACTTGAAAATACTTACTATGTACATACGACTATAAATGTTTTAGCTTACGGGGTAATCAAAATTTACCCACTAACGTTCATTTGTTGATAAATGCTTTGCTGACGGCATATTTACGAAACGATCTTAATGACATTTTTATTAAAAAAAAAAAAAACGGTGAGGCTCGAATTGAATTGCGAATGGCACATTTATGAAAGAAAATCCATCACTCGAACTTCTAACTTCCATTGTATAACCAGCGATTAACCTGATGTTGGCTCTATTTAAAATATCAATGGATTACCGAAAATCCTGGCCGGTAAAAGGCCCCTACCGCGCTCCACTACTTATTGTATTCTGAGTTTATTCAGCAGAAAAAACATATATTTCAAGGAAACAGACTGCGACCACAAAATTCTTACAGTTGCCGTAAAAAAAATGAAATTCTTCGTTGCCGAATAGCCGGCGACATAGTTATCCTCGATACCGTAGTGTGGTGGCCAGGTTGCTGTAGCCGATCACCACGAAATGCTTATACCAAAAAAACTGAACTATCTACACCTAAAAAACTACGACGTGCCATTTGAAAGAATCAACAAGGTTCGAGTCCACTTTTTCTTAAAAATTATATTTTGAAGCAAGAAGAAAAAACAATTAAAAATTCTGCACTTTCTAAAAGATTGAACTCCCTGAGACCAAAATAGTCATAGAAAGGATTCAAAAGCTGCTCATCAACGTTGTGTAATTCGATTCGTTTGAAGTTGTATTAAATTTTTTTGCAATTTTTTTTTTGAATGAAGAAAATGAGTTGGAAGCTTTTGTTTTTTCTTTTCTCTAAATTTAAGAAAATTTTATTTTTATTTTTTTTTAGAACATACTAATTCATTAAACAGCAAAAACTACAAAAATAATATTTTTTTTTCATATAGAACTCGAGAAAATCAAGAAACACGAAGAAATTTTCATCCAAATTTTCATTTACTTATTTAGTTCAATTTCTTAGAAAAATTTTGGGTATGCAGTTTAGTAGCTCATCAAAGTTTGATTTTTGAGAATTTTTTTCGCTGTGTGTGTTGCGTATAAAAAAAGTTGTACTCGTGCGTTAAATAGAAGAAAAAGTACACCCTCGCCAAAAAAAATCTCAAAACTTAACGGTAATTTTTAGCGACTGTCAACTTGTACTTTGTGTATAACAAAAATTTAATGAGTTACACATTTTTTTAAGATTTTGAATTGAAAAATTGAAAATCTCTTGTATTCTTTGAATCTTCTCATACACTACATATATTTTTGTAAGAAATTAAGAAAATTTTCATATAGAAAATATGAAAAAAATCGCAAAACGCGTATGCATATTTTATATAAATTTTTTTAACGCTTACTGTTTATTTTTAGTTTAATTAAAGTTTTAGAAACTTTTTAATGTCTTTTATTTTTTTAATAATTTTTTAAATTTAAATTTCTTTTAATTCTTAGATTTTATCGCAATAAAAAGAAAATAATTTTTTAATTTCTTTTCGTTTTTAGACACATATTTAATTTTATCTTATTAATCTTTTTTTATTTTATCTGTGTCTTAACTATAATATGTTTTTGTTTTAAAATGAAAATTGTCGTATAAATATTTTTTCGTTTATTGAATAAATTTTTTTAATTAATTTTGATATTCTTTTGCTTTAAAAAGAAAACTACTTATTAAATTTAGTTTAATTTTTAGAAACCCATGTTATATATTTTTTTCTTTTTTATAATTTATATTGTTTTCATTTTTTTAATGTAACTATTCTATTAACTTTTAAGTTTTATTGGGTTAAAAAGGAAAAGATATTTTCTAATTTCAATTAATTTATAGAAAATTATTAATTTTAAGAATATTTTTTATATTGTTAAAAAAAATGTATATGTATGTACATTTTTTTTAATTTCATCAAACTATTTCTATTAACTTTTAAGTTTTATTGGTTTAAAAAGGAAAATATATTTTTTAATTTCAACTAATTTATAGAAAATTATTCATTTGTAGAAAATTATGGTAGAAGTGATAGCTATTTCGGAAATCACCGTTGTTGCTTTTCCACAATAAATTTTTCATTTAAAAATGGCCTCGAGCTCATTATAAAATTGTTGAATATAATTGTAGAAAATTATTATTTCTTGTTTAAAATTTTTTTTTTTGTTAATTTCATAAAATTTTTAAGAACTTGTTTTATTTATTCCTGTTTTTGATTTATTTGTGTTTTCTTTTTTAATGTAATTTTCTTTTAGCTTTTATCGTTTTAAAAAGAAAAATATATATTTTTTATTTAATTAACTTTGTAGAATATAATTTTATTTGTTATTTTTACTCAGAAAGACAAATTTTGAAAGACATAAAAGATCTTTCAAGATAGTTGTCAGATTTGTCTTGAGGTGAGTTGAGAGACAGTTGCCAGAACTGCCCTGTAGTGGTTTCATGAGTTCACCCCACCAGTAGCTCATCCCACCAGTTAACAAATCTTGCAGCAAACATGTAGGAATCGATAGATACCAAATTACCATTGTTGCCTTCCCTAAAAAAGAGGGACTTTTAACATAAACTCTTTGTGGTACAGGGCTTTTATAATACTCTCAACTACGTCGTGCAAGGCTGTTTTAACCGAACTACCTTTGCCGTAAATATATTGAGCATCGCTGAAAATGTCTGAAGTTATACAGCGACTGATCTGTAGATTCAAAAGTATCACCACCATCATGAGAAGGAAGATAGACTGATGGTCGAAAATCTTTTGTGTCGCCTCTTTCCGTGCTGTGATTACTTCTAAATCCAGAGATTTATACGTCTGGAAGGATCTAAAAGCCACCTTATCTTCTGTGACGATTTCGTCGACAGGACTCTTCCGCTTGTAAGTGATTGGGGTTGCTGTCATGAGCGTGGCTGTCTTCTGTATACTGACACATCCAGGAAAATAAACCACCTTTGTGCTTTTCCGTGCGGCCCGGATAAACTCAGAGCTTAAGTAGAGTTTAGCCCACAATTGGGATCACAATGAATGCATTGCCTCTCACAGTTCTCGATGCTCGCAATTGCCACTGAGTGCGTGGACATACCCCACCAATCAAATAATTAGTCAACTGTCAAAGTGATATAGTGATAGGATACAAAATTATAGATTCTCTGCCATAAAAAGCTGAGTTTGTTTCGCGCGTTTTTGGAACCTATAGAGAACATTATTTAGCATTAAAAACTGGTATTAATAACACAACATATTTATTTATGTTGCCGTCTAACTTTAGCGCAATCAATCGTCGCTTTGGGCCAGCGCTTGTCGGCAATTAGCAGTAAACCACTATAGTTAAGTNCAAAGCACTATCACAGCAAATCAAAAGCAATAAAGTTGTTTAAATAAACTGCCGATAAAAAAACAGAATAACCTTTTCAAAGTCACAGCTAAAGCAAAGCAGTTCGAATCAAAATCGAAAGTTTCAAAGCTAAGCAAAAGCAAAAATAGTAATGCTGTTGCTGCTTTGCTGACAGTTTTTCAAACCCTGGATAGGATACAAAATTATAGATTCTCTGCCATAAAAAGCTGAGTTTGTTTCGCGCGTTTTTGGAACCTATAGAGAACATTATTTAGCATTAAAAACTGGTATTAATAACACAACATATTTATTTATGTCTAACTTTAGCGCAATCAATCGTCGCTTTGGGCCAGCGCTTGTCGGCAATTAGCAGTAAACCACTATAGTTAAGTTAAAATTGCAACAGCAAAATCAAGTCAGCAGCATTATACACACGATACTCTGCTGTCACGACTACACATTCCGGTACAACATTGTTCAACGATAGACTCGAGATACGAGTACAATATTTCCCACAAAATGTCAGCTTGAAAAATGCCAACATATGGTAGACCGAACTATCGCAAACGAGATTAAAAATGTAGCAGTGAAGATGCCAACAGTAATCGAAAAGGCAAAGCAATAACAGCAAACGCAAAATGTATAAAAAATGCATGACGACATACATACATTAAAATATACGCTTCAACAAGCAGGAATCGGACAACTACTACCTACTACAAAATAAGCCACAGCCACTTTGATGCACAGCGGCCCCGGCAACTACTGGTCTTTAGCTACCGATTGATCAAAATTGACACTTGTTGACTCGACGTCTGCTGCTTTGGCGCTTTGCAATCAATACAACTTGCCGTCTGGCTGAGCATGGTGCTAGCCAGTAGATGCACGCTCCCTGTCGCAACGGCGCTCAATTCCACGCTTCCAATTCACACAACCGCATTTGTCGCAATAGACAGCGTTCAATTCCGATCAGTCATAACTTGTGTGTTGTTGCTATCGAGTCAGATATGCGCCTTATTTTCGATACGGAATTCAATACCAATAGAATTCGTAGCGTCGAAAAAGTATAGGATCGCTAGGCGAGTTAAGGATGGTCATGTTGGACAACAACGGCCCTGGTACAGTGGTCACGCTGTTGCTCTGAGCTATTACTCTGACTCATCTTCATCCATTTGAAGTGAAGGTTTACTCGTGTAAGTACTTTCAAGTACTCGTAACGCCAGAAACTATTTGTGGTATTAACAGTGATACGCTTATAAAAGGGATGTCTGCATAAAACTCGCAAAAAGTTTAATATTTGAGGATATTGCGGGGGATCATTGTGAGTTGTAATATAATACTGTCCCTCAAGGTGACTACGCATAAGTGGCCTGACAACCCCGTGAACTATAGTCAACGGTCGCCAGTCCGGGAGCTGAGTGGAAGCTCAATCGGCAGTAGTTTCGGTTTCGTTGTCTGACCAGAGGCTTAATTCTGGTGGCACGGGGAGCAGGATCACGTAGAGTTTTCTCTGGTCGGTTCGTGGGTACGGCCCCTCGGAGGCTATCGTGGTGGCTGGGGCTTGACAACCAAATGCGGGTAGAACCGGACTTGGTTGGTTCGATGTGTGTGAAGGACACCCGAATAATCTGAAGCTTAAATATAGATTAGTGCAGTCTTTTTAATGTTTCCATGTGGCTTTAAGTTGTCCAGGAAAAAGTCAGTTGGCATTTTCGCCCGTTGCACGAACTCTGGCTGCCTATCTTCTTCAGCGAAAATCAGCAGATGCGGGCTCCTTAGAAGATTATAGGCATAGAGCCGCAAAGTATTTTTAATAGGAGTACCCCGAGGGTTAAGAATGTCTCCCTTCTAAGAATACTACAAGGAGACATTCCTTTATGCCTTTTTCACCTTTTTTCCCCATGATAGACTTTCGCAAGAACTTTCTCAGTATCAGCACTTTCATCAGTTTTCGTCTAGTTGGCTAATATATTCATAAGTGCTGCTAGTTAGTTTACAATTAACATACCAGCGCATAAAAGCTTCCGTCAACACTACGCTTCTGCTATTCATACGAGTTGAGGCGATACATGAGCGCGACCAGCGTAAAATTGATATTAATGCATACATTATGCAAGAGGTAAATTAATAACCTTTCTCTGCCTCAGCTGTTGCAACAGAGTATCAGTAAAACTAATAGCGAACCAAGAAATACAAAAAAGATGACATCAAATTGATTAAAAGGCATCAACAGCATATTGCAACAGGTACTTGCACTCGGCGGTAATTAGCACTGGCGCAACAATGTTGCAAGCATGTTGGGCATTTAAAATTTACGATATCAAAAACTGGAGTGCCCACGCCGGGAATTGTCGAGACTTTGCAAAGCATTTTGCTATTTGAGAGGTTGGGAAAATAAAGTGAAGAGGAAAATTATATATATCTTTGACAGAAAGGATTGTTTATAATATCTAATACGGGTGACAAACGGGCTCGCTTATCTGCATTTATTGCCTTTATTTGCATTAACTCATGCATTTTCCTCTTTCAAATGCGCGTAATGCAAACCAAAAATTTTGGAGATTAAGTCGGTTCAGGGGAATTTTCGATGACAATACTGCGGCCCGTTAATCCGCATTACTGCCATCTGTCAAGGCACAATTTTAATCAGATCAACTACGCCGTTAATCCGGATCAGCGCTGTCGCCTGTCTATGCATTTATTGAGGCATTCCTAAAGAAAGAATTCAACAAATTGATTATAAATTTTTGGTGAACCATCTTTTTCTGAGTGAGAAAAAATTTATTTATTATTCCATTGCTGTTTCTTATTTGGCACTACAACCGTTGGTTGCTTTTGACCCAGACCAAAAGCTTCACCAATTTCCTCTCTCCTTTGCAAATTCGCCGCAGTTGTTCAACCAAAGGTGGAAAATAGCTACGCCATCGCCATTATCATCCACTCTTTACCCTGCATATATGCAGAGTGATAGCACCTTTCTACTATTTTATAAAGCTTCCTGCATATTTATACACTTTTCTCAAACTATAATTGCTTTATTATTGGTCAACCTTTAAACAAATTTGCCTAGGAAAGCCACAACAACACAAAACACCAAAACTTGTAAATTATGGCCTTTGTCTGCTCATTAATCCTATTGCTCTCGCCTGATCATCAAAACTAATAAGCATGCACCTATATGGAAATAACCAGTTAGTTGCAAATACATATGTATTTACATACATACATACGTCTTCATAGATGCGTACATATGTATGTATATGTATCTAGCTATTACAGGATGTAACTTTTCGTCTCCACAATACATAAACGACCCTGCAGGAAATGTATCTAACTATAAGCTAACTTGAAGTTGATTAGGAAGGAGCCAAAAATCACTATTATCGGTATACATTTTTTCTTTGACGAAAGCAAACTCTATTTCTATGGCGATGGCCGCGAAAGAGTCAAGGGAGGTTACCTCGGCACTTGATGCAACGAACTATCTTTGGACATAAAATATCAATAGGAAAAACAAAATTATTTTTTTATTTATTTACTTTATTTATTTTATCACATTTCATATTTGTTTCCATATTCTGCTGTAGGTGGTCCCATATTCGAACTCCGTCAGACATAACTTCCTAATGATAATATGAAATTTCGATCTTCCTTCTATTTGTCCTCAATTCGAAAAAGTATTTGCGAAGTGCAGGATATTTAAATAGAAACGCGTTTAAAGAAAACAATCTCCTGCATTACTTGCCAACTAGCTTCAAGTTAGCGTTTTGTAGCTAACCACAAGTTATATATTTTAAAGAAGTCCCGCAAAAAAGCTTACTACAAGTGGGTTATTTTTTTATCAATTGATAATTTTTTCTGCAGGGGAAGAGTGAATCCAATGAGGATAATATGTACATACATATGTGTGGGAAAATAATTCTCCTTTTCGAACACAAAGACAAAATCCGAAAGGAAAATTTGCAATGTTTAATTCCGAAATAAAAGCGCATATTAATTATAAATTCCATGTTTGTAAGCGGCTTAGCAAGCAACGGAAATTGTCTTAAATAACTAATGAGCTAACAGCAAAGCTATCGAATATTTAATGCTTACTAATAAATTTAATCATTTACTAATTTAAGAAGCTTTAATTGTAAAATGTTGAGAATAAATGATACTTTATGCAGGCGAGCTGTTTGCAGTAGCCTTTAGAGCGGGTCATTTATGGATACTAATATTTATTCGTAATTTGATTTAAGGCTTAACCGACTTAGAAAAACAAAATAAATAAAAGCGAAGCGAAGTGAACGGAAAATAAATACAGAATTTGGTGGCTCTTTAATCATACACCATAATGGTTAATTAATTAAAAATTAGCGAGAAATACGCGTAAATCGGTCAAAGGCGGTTTTGTTGATATTCAACAGAAAGGACAAAACACCTGCACCTGCATCTGTATCACGGAAACCACGCGCTTTGTAGAGTCAGTGTATTATCCGGCTCTGCACAGCTGCTGTAGCTGAGTGGTAAGAGGTGCGTACTTCCATTCCGTAGGCCCTGGCTTCGATCCCTGGTCAAAGCAACACGCAAGAAAAGTTATAGAAAAAGGATTTTTCTTAACAGCGGGTGCCCTTCGGCAGCAATGACAAACCATCGAGTGTATTTCTGCCATGAAAAAGTTTCTCATAAAATCCATTTGTCGTTCGGAAGCGGCGTAAAACTGTAGGTGACCACATTTATGTAACAGCAGTAGAGGAGAGGCTCAGCCAAATGTTTAGCAAAAGTGTAAGCTGAAAAATATTAGATATTGCGCTTTATGAATAAAAATTAAGCAATTGCTTTTTCTTGAAATTTCATATCTTTTACTTAAATTTATTAAAAACTCGGAAATTTTAAGAAAAATCAACTGCTTACTTTTTATTCACAATAATAATAATCATAATGAAAAGGTGACCAGCATTAACCCTAGACGTACATTCTCCGTCGTATCGACGAGCCGACGACGTGTGTTATTTACGTATACAAAAATAAGAACGTACTTTCAGGATTAAAAACGTAGCCGAAGTCCTAATGCTTGAATTCGCATTCACAATGTGTCCAATGAAACTCCCAATTGAGAATGAGATCCGATCTTCGCACGCGACCAATGTGGAGCCCGCTCTGGCTAACTCGTCTGCAGACTCGTTTCAATGCTGAGATGACCAAGGACCCAAGTAAAATTTAGATCGAGCTGACTCGTTGATGAGTTTTAAATTTGTTGTAAAAGACGAAAGGGTCTTAATGACGGCCTGGCTATTAGTGCAAATGGCCAGGCACTTGCCGTAACTTAACTCACTACGGTTTCAAAGACGGCAGCCTTAAGCTCTAGCGAATACTTTCTACACACCCACTGCCTCCGACAACTTACCCTTCACCAGAAAGCTCATTCAACTGGAAAATTGCAAACATTTTCTTTGTACTCAAACAAGGTAGCAAAACCATTGGTACCGGTCTTGCACTCACACATATGCTTAAGAGCTGAACACATTGGAAACGACGAGCTACGGGCCACAGCTTCCAATTTGTTATCTTCATTATTTAAATAAACGCTTTGTCGATGGCTACCTGAGATTTTTTTGAACGCGGCAGCGACATCATGAATTTATATGAGTTTGACATAATTATCTGTCGCTTGAAATAGAGAAATAGATCTAATCTGGCCACAACCACAGTCGTCGCGTAGCCCTGTCCTCGCCAAAATAATTATTGAGGGATTCACAACGGTGTCGTAAGTGTCGTATTGTTGTATGTCGTAAACTTTAAAAGCTTAAATAAATGTTTCGATAACTCGAAACCACAACCAACTATTTTTTAACACTGCGAAAATTCAAATGTGACGTTGATAGTACTTTGCGAACCCCCTTAACAAATTTTTTAGACGTTTAAAGCTTACGACATACAACAATACGACACTTACGACACCGTTGTGGATACCCCATGTATACCTAAGAATACGTGTAAAAATAATTTGACAACTGTGGTCCGTAGCTCATCCTTTTCATTGTGTTCGGGCTATTAGAGGCATTATACCGCCTCCATTGATATGGCGTGATGTTCATTCAGCCATAACATGTTTTATTTTTTTTATTTAAGCGCATTTCACTGCATATATATATGTGTGTGTTTTGATGTGCACGGGAGCAAGTATGAACAAATTTGTTGCCAAATCGAAGTTTGGTTGAACTTGGCACACCTTAATGCATTGCTGCGATTTTAGAGCAACGTGTATGTATGTATATACAATATAAACATGCATATGTATGTAGGTGCATACTTTTAAGTATATTTTCACGTACCCATTCAAGTGTGCGCAAATAAGCACAAAATTGGATTCAGAATTTTTAAGTTCATGCAACATTACTTGCAAGAAATATTTGAAATGAAATTGAGATATTTAATAAGCAGCAAAAAAATCTGTGCTCGTATGGAATAGTAGCTTCTGTCGAGAAGCTGGCTTTAGTATAATGCGGCATTCCCTTTATTCTTTAAACGACAAGAAATTGTTTGATGAGACTTAACGAAAATATTGACTTGCTAGTATCGGAACTATTTCTGCACGTATTTTAATTATTTTATTTATTTTTATTATCGATCAGTATTGGTAGATTATGTTGATTTAATCTGCATCTGTTCACGTTAGTGATACCCATTCTTCATGCTTGAGCAGCCATCAGGATATTCCCCATAGGCAAACCGGTAAAAACTTTGAAATCCTTTCGCTGTATCGAAAAGCTTCCCGGCTGCGATGTGCCTTTTTAGATGACTGTCTCCGTATAATAGTTTAGTTTAGAGTTTATGCTCATTTCCTCGTAGGCTAGCTCTGCTCCTATCTCATAGCGAAACCCCCTGCTGGAAATATGCTGCACTGGTCAGGATCGAATTTATTTTTGTTGTGTTTTATAAAACTCTCAAATGTGCCCGAGTCAAATACTGCAGGCTATGATTTCTGTCGTAGGCAAAACTCGGAAAAGTTTGAAAATATCAAAAATTTTAAAATAATTTCAAAAAGAAGTAATTTTTAGCAAAAAAACCCGACCTAAAAAAATATATATACATATATATTTCATGATCCAATGATCGGATCTAAACCAGATTAGTATGGGGCCACCTCTGAGACACTACCTTTCCGAGATTTATCTAAATCAGTTGACGTGGTCCAAAGTTATGCGGTAACATACATAAAAAAACAAAAAAATAAATNTTCCGAGATTTATCTAAATCAGTTGACGTGGTCCAAAGTTATGCGGTAACATACATAAAAAAACAAAAAAATAAATAATATTCCGACGAACTGATAACCTCCTCCTTTTTTGGAAGTCAGTTAATAACCAATTTAATTCAGCGAAAATTAAAAAAAAAAAATTTCGAAGTTTTTAGAAACTTCTGAGAATATTTATCTTATTATCGGAGTCAAATATTTCACACTGAAAATTTTTTAGAGTAAAAAAATCGAAAATGTATAAGTATATTTTGTATTTTTTGTACATTTGTATTTCTCAAAACTTTTAATATACTAATATTTCTAAAGAAATAAAAGAAATTTGTATTCTACATATGTTGACAGGTAAAGTTGAAATTAAAAAAAAAAAATCAAATCTTTTGTCGTGTCAGAGTTGTTAGAAGTCACAGTTTTCAAATTTGAAAACGTTTGGATTTTCTCCGCAATTTACCAAAGAGGGCTTTCTTGAAAAGTTTTTTGAGATAGAGCGTTTTCGAACTGGCTGCCGAGATAGGTCGATCTTCCACTCAGCAGTCGATATTCTTATAATTCCTCCGATTTATCGATGTCGGTAGAAGCTTTGCGTTTTCCCTCATATCAAATGAAAAATGTTGCTAATAAACTCCACAGTATACAGTTAGATTTTACACACCTTAGATACCAATACAATAACAACCACAAACAAGGGAACATGTGTAATCACACCAAAGAAGAACCTGTAAAGATTAACTGCAGATCAGGCATCTCCATTTGCAACCTCAAGGTGTAAAAATTGCCAAAGTGAGATTACGCGCCTAATCTAATTGCAGTTAGTAGCTGAAGCCGCAAGAATCCTATTCGGATGTAGTGGTGAGACTGTTGCAAGCAACATGCGTGTTGCACTATCATTTGTGCTACACGCATACGCATTTTTCACTCTGCCACTGTGACTCATTTATCTTGAAGAAAAATTCGCTATTGCCATTGATTTAGAAGGAGGCGTATTGAAAAATGCAAACTGTTAAACGCCCAAAACATGTAAATAAATTAGAAAATGCGCTAATCATTAAGTGGCAAGCGATGAAAAATTTTGCTAGCAATATAAGTGCGAAAAAGTGTATTTTAGCACTTTGTAGGTATGTACATATATAAATATGTGTGAGTGTACAACAGAGGTCGTGCCGTGGAGGCGGCGATAGAGGGAATGCAATTGGTGCCAAGGCAGTGTGTGCAAATGTAAAATGTGCACTAAAATACATCTACCAACCCGGCAAAGGATACAATTAGAGATATAAGTATTTACTCTTTGCCTAGTAAGAGTACCGCTGTGATGTTTTCACCGAATAAGCAGCGCGTGGGAAGGCCTTCGATAATAAGTCTAGTCTTGGATAGGGCGCCGGTCTTTGCAGAAATTATGGCACTGCAAATGTCAAAGCAGGGAATTTCAAAGCACTCACTAAGCATTAACAACAACAAGTACTTTTTAGCAAAAAAACCCGACTTCAAAAAAATGTGTGTATATACATATAGATATATATTTTATGATCCAATGATCTAAACCAGATTAGTGTGGGACGACCTCAAGTGGTAGCCTCTGCAAACGAGGTCGAAGTTGGAGGAAAAGTGTTCTCCCAGGAACTCTCCGTTAACCTTAAGATGGTGCAGCGTATTTCAAGCGATGGTGGCCGACATAAAGGAGGCAGTACTCTGGCTACGTACCAGTGAAGTACCGATTAGAAAGGTAGATATCTAATCTGACAGGCAAGCGGCAATCAGCGGTCAGCGGTCGCTTACAATCATTGGATATGCAGGTCACAGGTCATGTCAACTCTTCTAATCGAGATGGATTTTAAAATCGGCTAAGCGAGGTAGTTTTGTCGCGGACGATGAGGGGGGATCCTCCAGCCAGCTTAGCACCAACTCTGAGTTCTAATAGAAGTCCTGTATGGAGGATTTTGATGTGGTATCGTCTTAGCAATTCCTTCTAAACTGCTCTGCTAAGCGAAGTGGGGGAAGAGTTAATTTGTTTGAGTCCCCATTGAATTTTTTTTGGTTTTTAGGGAACTTGAAAAAATGTCTAGTATTGAAAAATGGTTAAATAAACAATTGAGTATAATTATTAACAGTCTCCAGAAGATAAACCAAGTCTTCCGACCGAAAAATATTTATTTTCAAGAATTCTATACCATTTCTACGAAAAATTGTTTTCCCCGTATAAAATACATGAAAAACTTTGAGTGCTTTGGCGACCTCTAAATATATTTTGATTTCAAAATACAAAAAAAACATAGGATATAATTTTTTTGTTATAGAACAATCCAGAGGGTGAGGGCAGTAAAAATCCGGCTTTACTTATTTCGCACCACCCTAGTACCCACTCAACCCTTAGGCACTACAGCTCCATATGGCGTCAGCTAGTTCATACCCAAGAGCATAATGAACAGCGTGGTTTGGGAGATTGCCAGTTTTTCTTGAAGAAAAAACTTACACGAGAGATAGACATATACATACATTTCGCCTCCTAGCGGTACTCTAGCTTTTCAAAACGTTCTATTAAGGAGCAGAGAAATCTTAACCGGTGTTTAGAAAGTATCTTAACGATATTTGTTTCCATCTAAATACATATGTATCTAAAAAATTGCATATTTCATTTAATGATCTTTCTCCTTTTGAAATTTAGGTTGTCTCTTAACACCCCCGTTTACCTCACAATGGCATGCTTAGCAGCATTTATAAGACTTTTTATTGCTTGTGACTAATTATTGTGGCGCAGTTTAAAAATCGTAAAATCTTAGTCAAAAATAAAGTGCCATATGATTAACTTAAAAGAGTGTAAATTACTCAAAATCAAAAAAAAAAAAAATTACCAGCCAACATTTTCGCATTTGAAATCAAATGTTGGACAAAGACTGTAATTATACCAAACCGGTTGCATACTTACATTCGTGTGGATGTAACTTATCGCGCGTGTCAAAAAAAATAAATAAATAAAATTATATAAAGATTGTAAAAATTCCACAAAAATGTCAATTAGCAGACGCAACTGTCGCATTACCGCAAATCTAAAGGAATGCGAAAATGCGTAAAGCAAAAAATATTTGGAAGTCAGACACGGGAGATAGGGGAGCGTAGTTTTGGTGCAGTGGTAAGAGTGGAGAAGAATTTCTTCGAAATCAACCGCCAGGTATCAGGTATAAACAATTCTTAAAAGCCATAAAACTTAACTTAAGTTTAAGATTTTCAGGTAAGGGCAGAGGAAGTAATAGCTTTTGTATACATAACTATAAAGTATATAAAAGTGATTTCTGTGAATATTTCGGCTAGTTCACAAAGAGGTGGAAGAAAATGATATCGACATGCGTTGGAGATATATCAATAAAGTTGACGAGCCACCATTTCGAAAACTTTTTGGTGCTTATGGAAATCAATTGTCCAAAAAGTTGGAGTATGAAGTGTACATATAAAAACTGGTGAAATAAGGGTGCAAAGGGTGGGTTAAGCTTAATTAACTTAGCGGCGTTTTCTTGGCTACCAGATAAATTTTATCATCTCGTTAAATATCGTAATCGACGTTACCACTGCCTTTATATACATGTGAGCGGAAAATTTTACGGGCAGTCAAAGCACTTATAGAAAATTAAAGAACGCAAGTATGGAAATTTATTTAATTATTTATTAGTTTATAATAAAGAAATGTAAGGTTTCCTAGATGCCTTAGGTTAGGTTAGGTTTGCTGGCCAGATAATGCGTGGCTTTGCAGATACTATTAAGGTCCATAGCGTTACCAGAAAAACCAAAACCACTTTGGACAGATGTTGAAGAACATCGCAGTCCTTTTGGCAAGCTATAACCTCTTGTTATTCCCTACTTTTGCGGCGTCTTCCAGATTAGGTAGAAAACCTGCTCCCAGCAGACTAAACCAGATTAACCCCCTGTCTGCTAAGGGCAGGACACTCGCAGAGGATATGCTTCCCTGTCTCCTATTTCGTTCTGCATCTTCTACAGATCTTATCATTGGTCAGGGCCAGCTTAAAGGCGTTCGAAGCCCGCAGGTAATGTCCCTTTCGGCCTCATCTCCGCATTGACAGTTTGCCATCGAGTATTATTCCGAGGTACTTGGTGATTTGTTTCACTGGGGGGTCACTCTATTCAACTTAGACTTAGACAAGTTGGGAACCTTGTATTTCCTGAGAGTACAAGATATTTCTTTTCTGCATTGATACTAAGCCCCATTTTGATTTCCCAAAGATCTGTTTGTGAAACCTGCATAATTTCTGATCAAGCGTCCTTTGTAATCGCCGGACTGACCCCAGCAGACATTCTGGCCCAAGAGAAGAGGAGAATATATAATTGCCTCTCTCAGACAACACCAACGCTGGTCTAACGCGAAATAAAATAGCTACAGAAGCAAAGAGCTATGCTATGGAAATCTGGCAGGGACGATGGGACGACTTAGAAGAAAGGCAGATGGGCACACAAGCTCAACCCCCACGTTGAAAAATGGCTGGATAGATCTCATGGAGATTCTAGTTTTAACTTAACCCAGTTTTTCTTGGCCCATGGTTTTTATCGCGAGTATCTCAATCAATTAAGGCATAACGAACCCACGTACAGTTCGAGGTGCAAATGAACACATAATGTACCTTGAATGGCGGAGAGGTGTTCGTACGTAGGTGTGGCTGTGAGGCTTATATGCCGTTATAGAAGAACTCATGAAACTTTCCTTCGTCACGGTCGTCATCCCGTCCGGCCGTCGTTCCGCGTTTCGAAACGTTTTTGCATCTTTGGATAGGCTCGTCAAAACGGTTTTTTTTTCATTGGAAGTAGTAGTGGGCCATTCCAGCGAAGACGACACCTCAAGTAAAAACAGTAAATCAGGTAGAATAATTCTTTAGAAATGGTTTTCACTATTTTCACTATGTACTAATAATATACCGTAATATTTTTGCATCAAATTTTCAAGGCATTCTACTAAAGGTACTAAAGGTGACAATGCAAAAAATAATTATCCAAATAGAAAGAACATTTCATGAACTTTAAAATTGAGGCAAGGTTTCGGAATAATATATTTATGGTGAGAAGTTATAAGCTTAAAAAAAAATCATATTGGATATCCCACCCGTCACAGCAAAGTATGTATTTTTTTAACGTAGCATACAAATTCTTAAGCTTCCCATTGTTCAAATGAGGCCCTTATTAAGAATATAATAAATATTCACATCAAGCTAGTAGCGTTCATTTTACTCACAAACTATCTGTTCTTAAGAGTGACTCGTCTCAACCATCAAAAAGTGCTGTCGCACCCGTTACAAGCTAAAGTTGGTTTTATTTTTAATTTGTAAAATATAATAATGCCATTAAAGCTTAAAATGGTACTTAACATTCTTCTGACTACATTCAAGAAAGCCGCTATGAACGAAATATTTATAATTTGTACAAAATTGAAAAATTTCTGTGCAAATTATATATCTCACTTCAAGTGTTAACAGTTTGACGCTTGTCAAATGAAAATAGTTAAAGAGAATTTACTAAAAGTTTGAGCAAAAATGAGTTAAAATGTCCCACCCGTCACTTTTTAACAATAATTATCACTTTACTTTTATTTTATTGTTGTTACGTTTATGTGAATACTTTTATTTATTTTCATACATATGTACATAAGTATATGTTCCTGCATAAATTCTGTTTCCTATTCAAGATTGAATTGCACTTGGAAGTTTTGTTTATTATAACCAACAACTCCCCCCGAAAAATAATCCTTGATACGGCCGTCAACATGATCGACAATTTTTCGAACTTGCGAATGTATTAAAGCACCTTGAATTTGATCGGGAATTCCCTGATGTTGTTGCTCTACTACTGATTTGTGTTGATGAGCGTGGTTAATGACTTGTGGAACGTGGTGGTGCACATGGTTGATAGTATGTTCGAACTTAGTGGGAATAGCTGGCTGTTTTTGTTTCGAATCGACGGCCTCTTGCGGTTGTTTGGAAACACTTCGTTGTTGCTGCTTTTGTTTCACAGCCTCATTGATGACTTGTGGTATGTGTTGATGAACATGGTCGACAATTTTTCGAACTTTCGAAGGAATTACAACACCTTGAACCTGATGAGGTACGCCCTGCTGCTGCTTTGGTACTTCTCGTTTTTGATGTTGTTGAACATGACTGATCACTTGTGGGACGTGTTGTTGCACGTGATTGACGACCTGTTGTACTTTATCGGGTATGACTGGATGCGTTTGGCCTACAGCGACACCACTTTGTTGCTGCTGTACTTGTTGCTTGTGTTGCTGCGCATGACTGATCACTTGTGGAATGTGTTGATGCACGTGATTGACAACATGCTGCACCTTAGATGGTATCGCCGGCTGCTCCTGGTTCGAACTGACATTTTCCTGTAGTTGTTTGGAAACGCCTTGTTTTAGCTGCTTTTGTTTCTGAACCTGTTTGATGACTTGCGGTATGTGTTGATGGACATGATCGACAATTTTTCGAACGTTCGAGGGTATCACAATACCTTGAATCTGATCGGGAATACCTTGATGTTGCTGATGAGCTTGTTGTTTGTGTTGCTGCGCATGACTGACCACTTGTGGAATGTGTTGATGCGCGTGATTGACAATTTGTTCGACCTTATTGGGAACTTGCGGTTGACTTTGTTTCGAATCGATGGCCTGCTGTGATTGTTTGTCAGCGCCTTGTTTTTGTTGCTGCTTTTTTGCCTCGTTAACCACTTGTGGAATGTGTTGATGGACATGATCCACAATTTTTTGAACTTGCGAGGGTATTACTACACCGTTAACCTCATGTGGTACTCCCTGAATCGGATTTTGTTGTTTTTGCTCATCTTGCGCGACATGTCGCTTTTGATGTTGAACATGATTGATCACTTGTGGAATGTGTTGATGTACGTGATTGACGACTTGTTGCACTTCATCGGGTATGACTGGTTGCGATTGGCCTACAGCGGCACCACTTTGCTGCTGATGAGCAACATTTTGGTGCTGTTGTGCTTGACTGATCACTTGTGGAATGTGTTGATGCACATTATCGACAATATGTTGCACTTTAGCTGGAATCGCCGGTTGCACTTTTTGCTGTGATTGCTGTTGTTGTTGAAGTTTATCAACAATCTGCTGTAACTGTTGAGCTTGTTGGCTTAAATACTGAATCAATTGTGGAATGTGCTGATTTATATGCTGAACAATTTGCTGCACTTGTGGTGGCACTTCCGAAGGCTTACTGTCGGAAATTGCAACACCCTGCATTCCCTGTACATTGTCAGCTTGTGAAACTTGTTGTTGTGCAAGTAAAAGCTGTGGTACATGTGGATCAATAGCCGATTTTTGAGCAGCCTCCTTTTGTTTTTGCTGCTGTATATGATGATTGATCACTTGTGGAATGTGTGAATGAACATGTTCTACAATATTTTGTACATGCGCAGGCGGCACCACTATTGGTTGCGAAGGTACTTTATCATCATCAACTGCTGATTCAACTTGCTTTTGTTGAGACAAATGATGATTCAGAACCTGTGGAATGTGTTGATGGGCACTATCGACGATATGCTGTACACGGCTGGGCACCTCAAAGCCCTTATGCGGTATGGGCAAATGCTGCACAACACTGGTGATGGTGATTTTTGGCACGTTTGGCACGTGTTGGTGTGACAAGTGTTGTGTGTGGACATGATGTGGAACATGTTGAGCATGTTGATGACCATGCTGCTGACCTTGATGAGCATGTTGCTGGCCATGGTGTAGATGTGGTGGCTGCGCTTGATGAACATGTGGCGGCCCATGCGAGTTATGTTCATGAACTTGTAGTGGACTTGAAACCACCTGCTGTTCGTGCTGATGATGCGAAACATGTTGCTGACCCTGTAACATAAGTTGTTCAACATGTTGCTGAACCTCTTGTGCATGTTGATGGGCGTGTTGCCCGTAGTGGAACACATGATCGGGGTGCGCGAACGCCGAATACGTGCAAGCACTAGCAGTGAGTACTGGAATGGAAGGAATTATAAAAATTGTATGGAGAAATTAAAAAAAAATGTGTTTCATAGAATTACAAAAAATATCTTTAAATCAAAAATTTTTATTTCCACAACATTTAGAAACAAATTTTAATAAAATGTTGCATTCCCATTTTCGGACCAAATTTGTAATGTGGAAAATTTTAAAAGACAAGTTTCTGAATTAAAATGTCTTCACTTTGATTTTTCACTACAAACCAAGCACAAAGAAGCCCCTCATATTGTTCCGATAAAAAAATGACTGGATGTTCTATAAATTGAGTCGTTCTAATGCTTTGCAGCGAACGTCCAAAGTCGTTCTGAACTTCAGAAAATCCACGTCGCGTGCTTTTTATACCTCAATACACCACTCATTTGTACATTTATTCCTTTTTCATTCGCACCTGTGCACTTACACCTGCGGCCGTTATATGTACATATTTTCTTTGTCTGAAGTATAGCACCAATTTTTTTTATTTTTATTTTTACTAATTACATTACCATAACATTTTTTGAAGTCTAAATGTAAGTTTTTCTGATGCTCCTTAACGCATTTCATTACATTTTTTTTTCATTTTGCATTGAACACAGTATAGGTATGGCACACATTTGAGAACTGCATAATTTTCTTGTTATCTGGTCGTTGCTGAGATAAAGTTGTTGTTATGTTTATTTATTTTTGAAATCATTTCCATATACATATGCAAATTTATCGACTTTGGGTACTTGCTGCTGTTAGCAACACGGAAATATTGCTAAACCCTTTCGATCAGACTTTTGGTGGATGAAAGTGCAAAAACAATGTTTGCACATTTGAAGTTGAAATAAAACCGATGAAATGAGAAAATCAAAAAAAAAACATTGTATCTCTCATTTGTAATGATCGTAATTGATGCTTTGAGCTGGGACATACATACATACTAGAGGGCTGCATGAATTCATTCAAAATGGCTTATGAATTATTCATATACAAAACGAATGAATGATTTTGGCTTCAATCTTTTTTTGAATTTGAGTGAATACCTGTTCTGATATAGTATGTATGTGTCGACATAACAATATTCAGACAAAGTGAAAATAAATTGAATTGAAATAAAAGAAGTTTGAATGAATTCATGCAGCCATCTAATACATACATATGAACATTATACTGCACCACCAAAAAAAAATTTGCGATTTTTCCGCCGGGATTACAAAATTTATTATATTTTAAGATGTCCACCAAAATATTTCGGAAAAATATTAAGATTTAAGCGAGCTGGGCCGATTTGAAAATACCTCCAAAAATGGCGTTTTTTTTTATGAATAAAAATAGTTTCTTAAAAAACTTTTTGTTAACAGTCGCTCGGATGACAAAACAGATTAGGCTTAAAAAATTTCATAAATATATTTAAAAAAGCTTTTCAACAGAAAAATGAGATTTTTGATGCTATTTGTTTACTTTTTTCAAAGATTGATTTACGAAAAACTTAAATAACTGGGCCAAAACTTTTCTGATATAGACTTGTGGGATCTCGGTAGAAAGGTATTTTCTCCTATTTTTATTTATATGCAAAAAAAGTCATTCGTGTCCCAATTTTTTCAAGTACCAACACATCTTAATTCAACTTTGAATAATGTTCGTCCATCCCACCTTTCTCTTTCATCCTTTGAATGAGCAAAGAAATAAAAAGGATGAGAAAATACCTTTCCAATGATATCTCACAAGTCTAAATCGGGAACGTTTAGGTTCAGTTATTCAAGTTTTTCTTACCAATCTTTGAAAAAAGTTAAAAAAAAAAACAGCATCAAAAATCTCATTATTACGATTCCGTTAAAACTTTTTTTTATTTTTTTTTTTTTTTTTTTATGCAAATTTTTTAAGCGTTTTGTCATTTGAGGGGATTTTCTAAAAACACATCTTTAAGAAACTATTTTTATTCATAAAACACTCTATTTTCGGAGGTATTTTCAAATCGGTCCAGCTCACGTGAATTTTAAAATTTTTCCAAAATATTTTTGTGGACGTCTTAAAATATAATAGATTTTATAATTCCAATGGAAAAAGAGTACCGTTTTTTTTCTGTATGAGGAGTGATGCAGTCTAATGTACATATATGTTCCAATAGAGTTTTATAGTGGAACGAATTTATCCCATTCTTATTTTTCACACATGTATGTATTAAAAAATTTCTGTAGCCATTAAAATTTGTATTTTATGTGCAAATTTCATAACGGTATTTTGCAGATGATGCAATAAACTTTTTAATTAGATCTAACCCTGTCAGGTCCAAAGGAAACATGTTTCCCAATAAGTTCTCCGCTAATGAAGATATTGTATGAATTTTAATGATTTGGTTTTTATTTGTTTATAAATTTATCGTAAATTTTTTTTTAAATATTTAAAAACAAAAATACCTACAAATAAAAAAATATGTCCCCAATTAAAAACAAAAAAAAAATCCGGGATTTCGGGAAAAATACTTTTTAGGAAAAAATTATTTTTATCCAAATGATAACCATACCTAAGTTTCTAGCGAAAAATTAGATTATAATTCGATAGAAAGAATTAAAAAAATTATAATTACTATTAAAAAAAATATTTTTTTTGTAAAAAGATAAATATTTTTTGAGAAGAAATAAAAATTAAAACATAACTTAATTTGAATACGTATCTACATACAGACATAGTATGTATGTAGCAATCTTTCCTCTTAACCCTTCGTCAGGAGCAGAGGAGGAGAAGTAAATAAATGTGCTAACTGTGCCACACAAATCAGTTGCGCCCGACGAAGGGTTAAGAAGGAAAATGAATATTTCAAGGAATTGAGAAACAAATAATTAAAAAATTAAGAATATGGAAAGAAAGTATTTTACCAGAAATTTTTATATCTAATCAAACAACACTAAAAAACTAAAATTAAATTTTGTTGGTATAAAAAGTGTTTTGAAAAAAACACTTTGTTAAAACAAAGATTTTAACGATAAAAAATTACAATCATATTTTTTCATTAAAGAAGCGATATTAGAGTTAATTTAATTTTGATTATAAGTATAATTTTAATTTAATAAAACTTTGATTAAAATTAATTAAAACCTATTACAAATTTTTGTTTGTGTGAGCAAATGACAGAATAAAACACATTTTGGTTGTTGGTGTTCCCTTGTCAAATTTTGTTTGGTATTTTTTTTAGGTGAAATCATTTCGAATGAATGTTGTAAAGAATAATTTATGGAGAATAAATGTTTACCAAAATTAAAAAAAAAAAACTTTCTGAATTTCCAACAAATGATTTTTTGGCGAAAAAAGCATTTTTGCAGAGAAACAATAAAAATGCCTAATTTTGGTTTAGATATTTCAGTATAGAATAAAAAAAAAATGTTAGGACTAATATTAATTATTTTTAAACACAAATATAAGTGAAACCTTTTCAGGAAAAAAAGATTTATTTTACATTGAAATTTATTTCTTTTTTTTTGCGTTGACATTCCATTTTCTTTATTTAGCCCACGATGAATCAAAGCTTACAATTAAAATCATATTTTTGGAGATTAAGTTTATGGTCCTGTTAAGAGATCGACATGCTCTTGGGACAATAGTGTCCCTGTAATTCCTGTAATTTCGTGTAGCTGGAAAATACGGCCATTGATACAGCCTAGAGGCACGAAAACCTCTTCTACTACTGATGTATTCAGGACAAAACACTACATGTAAGAGCCTCTGTTGCCACTGGCTATACAAAAAAATAAAAAATTCCTTTCCTGATTTTTTTTTTTGATTCCTTAATGGGATACACTTAATCCTGAAAAACACGACGAATTTTGGAAGTTACAGAGGTTAGTCGAAAAATTAAAGTGTGCAATTAGTAAAGAAAAAGTTGTGGACTAGTCTAAGAAACGAAATGACTCTACTAAGGCGACTTTCTGTTTAAGAACATAATAGCTGTGAATGGTTGCCAGAAAATTAAATTTCTGCACTAGTGCAGCTGAACAGCCAGAGGTGTGTTGTTTTGCACTCAAACCAGATCGCAATATATTTAGGTTAAAATCTCACTTTGACCCAGTGCATATCTTCTTGTTGTTCGTGTAGTTGCCACTTAGCCCTGCCTAGGTTATTTAGTTAGTCGTTCAACTGTTTTCGTGAAGCTCAACTAACGGTTGGTCTAAAAAACGTGCTGTTTCAATGGGGAAGGACCAAAGAGAGCGAGGTGTTAATTGACTTGGTTTAAGAAGGAGGTAGGGTTTAAATACACAGTCGGTTATTGTGTCATAGTAACGCAGGTCCGCAGATGCAGCTCAAGCAACAGGTGTTCGTTGAACGTCGTTGGTGAACTTCGTTAGTTATCTAATTCTACAGTATCGGGTTCAATGGCTTTCGCCTTTCAGTTCATAAAGAATGTTACTTCCAACATGTGTGTGCTGCTATTCCCGTCGGTAGCAGCTGACCAGGAGATCATCTCTAAGCTCCGGAGTGCTGTGTTGGAACACTTTTGTAGCTTAGACCACTTCGTTCACTGGTCCACTGCTCCCAGGTCTAGCTGCCGAATAATTGTTTAGAACCGGCTGGCCAGTTACTTTTTTTTTTTGTAGCTAACAAAGTTAATTTTTCTTTTCACCGGGTGCTGCGGACAAGATATTTGAGGACTTTGTTGCGACTCTGTACCCTATTGGCAATTGTGGTTGGGTATGAGAAAAAGAGCAGGCTACCGGAGTTCAACCTTATGATTTTCATAGTCGGAATTGATGGGCTTCGACATGAAATCCCTGCTGCTGCCTAACCTATTTCGTTTAGGCAATGAAGATGGCTACCGTCGATTTCATGTGGTATAGGCGTAGACTCCTTGCGGTGAAGAACCAAGTGAGGTCAATTCCAATTAAAGATCTTCTCAAGGGGTGAACTGGAGGATAAATCAGTCCTGATCTCGTATTCTGATTCAGCAATCGTTGATATACATTCGTATACATTTTCTTGTTTAGCAAAATGAAGTATGCAGATTTATGACCACCCATGTTGAATATCGAGCTTCAGTTTAAGAGTAGAAAGAACTTACCGCCACGCATTAAACCTTTGTGCATTTAAAAATGAAGTACATATGTAGTATGTATATATGCAGATTTTAAATAAGCGAATGCAGTCATCCAACACGAGTTATATCGAACTGCAATTGTTTTTAATTATCACCAATTTATAGCAATTCAATTGACCACAACTCATAAATTAAAGTGATGAAAACAAATTGAGTAAAGTGGTTAGTGGAATAAAAATACAAACATAAAAAGCGGAGATTAAAAATAAGAAAGATTAAAAATAAGTGCAGCTTATTATATTTATTTTTAATTTATGCAAATGTTATTCACTAGTTTCTTTATCTTTTACGAATTTGTGAATGCTGTGTGTGTTTGAGTGCAGTAACTTTATATGAACAAATAGCATAATTTTAGGCGCCAGAAGAGAAATTCTTAGTTAGAGGAAACTAGTTGTGGTACCGCCGAAAGCACTTAAGTCTTTTTTTTCTCGTTTAGGTTTCTTTGTTCTGTTTACGGCTTGCATGGAAAACTAATAGCTGGCGCCTTTAAGTAAAATGTGATCAATAATTTAATTTTGGTGCACCTGAATTGATGAATAAAATTTCATCATTTCATCCAGCCTCTCTTCAATTTCATGATTCAATCCAAATTAAATAAATTCTCAAGGATCTGGAACTGAACCTACGTTTGAGCGATTATTAAATTGTTGCAACTAACTTCCTTTCGCCGCCCCATTTTTCTAGGACTAGAAACAAGATAAATTGGCGCTCTAAGTTTTCCGAATATGCCGAATGAGATGGCAATTCGTAGCTCCATTTCGCTCCCTGTGCGGTGTTCTGAGCGTCTCTTTATGGCTAAAAGCTATAGTTTTCCTAAAAAGCGTTCTTAAGTTGGGCCAATTAGTTGGCGTTATAGTAGCGGTATAATGTTCTTCTTATTTTCAAGATAAAAAGGGTGAGTATTATGCTAAGTAACTCCCGGCACTATCTCGTAAGCCAGCAGACCCATCTTGGCCTCCTTTGACGCCAAAGTTCACCAGAATAATCTCACTATGGCCCTAACTTCTTAGTCTCCGTAGTGTTGTCGTGCAAAATTCAACCGTGTCCTATGTATGTATATAAATTTCCAGCTCTCCAGAAAAGGGGACTCAAGTAACTGGGAACTTAATTTTACCCCAGCTTGTTAGAGATAGCGAAAGTTAAACCATCTGAACTTATCAATTTCGTCTGAGCTATTTAAGTGGTTTGAGGAAAGTGCCTCCTCCTGGCCTCCTCGCTGGCATTCACAAACTTGCTCGCGATTAGACATATAATACCTTCATATACGTTTGCTTAACCTACCCTAATAGTCAAACAACACCAAAAAGTCCTTCGAGACGCTTATGTTTGCAATCTATAGTGATCAACCGCAACATCTATCTTGCCTTTCTCTTACCCAAGCGCCCATCTAAAATCAATTTCATCTGCTTTGTCTACATATATCTTCTGGAATATTGCTCGCTTTGAATTTCCGATCGGCCCGCATCGGGTGGCAATTCGAAGCGTGTTCTCACGCGAGCATCAGCATCCATACGTACGGCCAGAAGGCACTTTGTCTTTTTTTCCAATTCAATGAAATGATGGGCGACAAACTCTTTCAAGCCCTTCAAGTCAGCGTGACCAAGGGCCTTTATACCCACCCGGCTGCCAGACGCCTATGGACCGGTGCACGAATGTTGGCTAGCTCCAATTCTAGCAGGAAACTACGCTCGGATAAGTTAGCCAATAAGGGCATTGTCAAAATTGAAAATCGGGATGCCTTTGATTAATGCGGACTGCTCGCGGACCTGGGCCGTTTGTCAGCTCAGCGAACTTAAAACTGGGCATCACTCCGTTTGTGTGACAACAGCAAGACGCTTGCCACAAATTGGAGAAAAGCCTCCGCCAACACACATTTAAACGCATAAGAAAATATTTGTTAGAGTCAAAAATTTTTAATGCAAGTATTAGTGTTACTTTTTCAATAGAGTGTTCGTCCAAATGCTTTTCATTCACATGTACAAACAAATAAAAAGAAAGTCTGCTTTTACGATGATAATTATGACGATATGTTTCACGTCAGAAGACAAAATTACCACATTGCACCCATATCAAACAAGTTATACATACTTATATACACACGAAAGTGTTTAAATAAACACAAAGTCAAGCTAAGAATCACGCAAAATTTTTAACAATGCGTAAAAGAAATGACCATTGAAAATTGGGCACTTTTGTATGTACATATATAAAAAATAAAGAAGCGCCGAAAACAGGATCAAAAACAAAGAATACAAGAAAACTTTCCTAACTAATTTGCATAGGGACAACAGCAGCCAAATAAGGGCAGCACAGAAATATAAAAGCTGTAAACTGCTTGAAGATCCTCATTAGCGCTCACACTGCGTACAACGAATTTTAAAGGAGGCCATAGTCAATGACTAAATCAAGCAATCGAAAATAATGAAATACTTCACCGCCTTTCTCTGCCTAAGTATTTTTAAGATTTTACTTATGAAATTACATATATTTTTTATTTGCAATTAAATTGAATTTTCAGCGCTCTTCCATGTTACCGTTACCAAAATGACCAGCTGGGCTCTTATCAGCAACCAACATCAGAATCAGGAAGACAGCCAAAAGCAACGTTATCAAAAGTATTACCATAATGATTTTTTGTATGACGACGAGCAGAGTAGTGAGCAGCGTGGCAGCCCCACTAGCGGACGTTGCATTAATTGTCAGCGAAATGAGGAGTGAGAGCAGATAGAGGCGGCGCAATTGTTGGATTTAACATCGCGTGTGTTTGAATAAACTATTGGTTCCATTTGTGGCAGAGTAAATGTTTTGAATGACTGCTAAGGGTCAATGTGCCAAATTAGTGCTCTGCAGGTTAAAGGAAAGATAGAAAAAATCTTGGCTATATAAAAAATTATTAAAAAAAAAATATATGCAGATATCTAGTGTTTTCCAAGATCTTCTCGCCTGTGTATTGCTTTTGTGAAAGCAAACAAATACCACAAATTACTATTTTAAACCAATCATTATCGGTTAGTAAATAAGTTTGGCTTAAATTATTTTTTAGGTTTCCAAATTAGTATTACAAAAAAATTCTTCGATACATTAGATTTTTGTTTGTTTTATATTAATTTTATACAATAAAAGCCAAAACATTTTCTTATCATCTTGTATGAAGTTTTCATTTGGTAGGAGAAGCTATGTGGGTGTGGCGGCTATTATAAAGAGGCAGGGTATTTAGGCCCAAACCTGAAGGCCCGTTGTGATAACATGATAGGCGAAGTTTCACTCCCCCTCAATGAACCGCTTATAGTATCGGATGAATCTCATTAGTTACCTTAGATTTAAGTCCGTCACTGCAGTTACGTCTTCCGCCACCTTCTAGTCGACAGCTGCGGCAAGTTCTGTTATATGGGAGCCCCATTCTCTCTGCATGTTTGCCCATCGGCCAGTGACCAAAAATGATTGCCACAATTCTAAATACATCTGTCCTTATCCTTAACCTGTGTCTGGACTATTTGCAAGTCTGTATATCCGACCACCTTTTCCTTGACAGTAAAAAAAAAAAAATCAAACTGATTTCTCCGAGGGGTAGTCCAAGTGCAAAAGCTTCGGATTCCTAAAAAGTAGGCTCCTGTCTTCGTAAATTCGTCGGTCATCTCATTACCTTCAATGCTGATATGGCCGGGAACCCAGACAATAGAGATGCTAATTGATGCAGACACTAAGCATTATTCTGCTTTGCACCTCTCGACAAGCTGGAATTTAGTTACCGGTGATGCTAATGCTGACAGAGCCGCTTTATTGTTGCTTCCTTTATTCTACCGATGACTTTTCCTAGAACCTCGTAAGCTTCAAAGATGCGCAAACCAACCGCTTGGAAGATGTTTGCAACTGAAAAAGCCCTTCAACGCTAATACCCAGGTTCCCAGGTGACCTTGATCTTATTAAAAGTGCATTCTATGTCCAGAAAGGCAGCTACATTACATTGCTTGAAGTGGAGTGATTTTTTTAGGAGACACACAACTTCGTGAAGAACGACGTCCATGGATATTCAATTAATAAACGTATGTTGTGCATTTGAGCATGTCACTCTCCCCAATAGTGATCTTATATATGTAGATATCTTGGAGACAGGAATGTAAGATCACTATCTGTCCAATTGTGTCACTGTGCTTCAATGAGAGTAACAACCAGTGCCGCAAACCTAAGGTATGGCTCGGAATCGCCTAATAAATTGAACGACCTACCCGCTTATTGCTACGCTCTGCCTGGCCGGACTACCCTATTTCTCCGCTCCTCGTGCTCCTCTCCAAAAAGGTAGATAGAAGTAAAAATGTGTGACTCAACTTGAAATAATCAACTCTCTTATGGCCGAAAAAGACCACAACGAAAGCTTGAAGCAGGCTCCTTTCACAAAACGTACCGGGAGGCTTGCGACACAAATACCGATCACCGTGCACTCTCGTTTAGAAGCCCACTTCCCAGCGAAGAGTATCTTGTGATTGCTACAGATGGACACAGGTCCAGCTTGCCGACCTCCTGCAATTTAAATACTTCACCAGCTAGGGATGTTAATAATTTCCCTTTCTACGAACCCAGGATCTCGGCATTAACATCCCTAGTAGGCACCCACCAAGTTCGACGTACTTATCCTCATCTGACCATCTATAATTCTGGATTTCGACCTCCATAAGAGCTGGAGGAAGTCCCAATAACCGTACTGAAAATTACCTTAACGCATAGCCGACACAGATGACAAGAGACAAGATACCTAGGCATCAGTAAAAGCGAGTTAACCCAACTTGGCAAAATGAGTGCTATAAGGGAAGCAATACAACTCACAGTCGCCCTCATCACGTGGAGATGCTGGCTGGTTATAAGCGTACGTAAAGCTCGTTGCTTGGGATCATAGCAGATTCAAGGAACGATAACAGCCTAAATCTAGTTAATCACGAACTAGTCTGAACGTTGTTGAACTTGTTGTTGTTAAGTACATCTAACTAGACAAAGAACCAAACTGATTCTTATTCATTATTATTAATAAAAAGACTCTCAGAGTCAAATATGCGGTTATTAAATTCTTATTAATTTCATTAAATTAAAGTTCAAGTAAAATATTTTACATAATTTTATTTGTAAATTTTCGTTTGTAAAACAACTTTTTAATGCTTATATGATAAAATTATTAAAACAAATAAGGAAGAGATTTACTTCTTATCCCTAACTAACCACTATTCGCTCTTCAGCTCCTCTGCCTTACAACGCTTCAGCCAATGCATTGCACAACGTTGGCGCGGTGTTGATTTGAAGCCCAAATCAGGACGCTTGCACACGAATGTATCCATAATACATTGATTGGGAAATTGGTGATAACACTCGCCATTGAAAGCGCAAACAGGATTAAAATCGAATTTCGTGCACCCAATATCGCAATTGTTGGCCTGCGTTGTCACCTCTTGCTCCGCAACGACAGTGCTGCCCTCCTTCTCTGCGAGTGGAGCTGCAACAGCAGCCTCATCCACAGCGCGTAACTTACGCGAGCTACGTGGCAAATGGGACATTTTCGTACTGCGTACATCTGTTTGAGGCAATGGCGGGACAGGTGTGGCTTTTGTCATTTTCCTCTGGTCCATAACATTGAAAGATACCGCGCGAGCGATGCGTCGACTCTGAGCCGGGAAATGTGGTGTGGTAACTGCAACGACTTGCTCCGCCAAAACTATCGGCACGTCAGTTGAAGTGGTAGTTGTTGTTGAGTCGATTGGAATGCGTGGCGCATAAAGTACGTGTGACACAGAGGCTGGTAGTATGGAGACGTCGAAACCAATGAGTGGAATGAAGGGTTCGAGTTGGGTAGTGGTAACGGTTGTTGATATCGGTGACTCAGTGCTGCTTACCGGCGGGCTTAGGTCCAGCATTACTGTAATTCCCTCCACGGCTTGTTGGCCGTCAGTCATTGTACTTGTTTCGATTACATCAGGTACTGTTGTGCTTTCGATGGGTGATGTGGTAGTGCTTATCTCCAACAATTGACGTCGCTTGCGCGCTGACACGATGTCATATGTCACGAGTGGCTCATCTACTAAGTTGGTAGATGGTTCCACGATAGACTTTATGACTATAATTGGAGGCGGCGTTGAAGTTGATGGCTCATCATCTAAGTTGGTCGAAGGTTCCGCGATAGACTTTATGACTACAGTCGGTGGCGGCGTTGAAGTGGATGGCTCATCATCTAAGTTGGTCGAAGGTTCCGCGATAGACTTTATGACTACAGTCGGTGGCGGCGTTGAAGTGGATGGCTCATCATCTAAGTTGGTCGAAGGTTCCGCGATAGACTTTATGACTATAGTTGGAGGCGGCGTTGAAGTTGATGGCTCATCAGCTAAGTTGGTAGAAGGTTCCGCGATAGACTTTATGACTACAGTCGGTGGCGGCGTTGAAGTCGATGGCTCATCATCTAAGTTGGTAGACGGTTCCGCTATAGATTTTATGACTACAGTCGGTGGCGGCGTTGAAGTCGATGGCTCATCATCTAAGTTGGTAGACGGTTCCGCTATAGATTTTATGACTACAGTCGGTGGCGGCGTTGAAGTCGATGGCTCATCATCTAAGTTGGTAAACGGTTCCGCTATAGATTTTATGACTACAGTCGGTGGCGGCGTTGAAGTTGGTGGCTGCGTTGTTAATTCTAAAGTGTAAGAGCTTTCTAGGCGCGAATTCAAACCATCAGCTCCTGTATTCGACGTTGAAGCTGCATTCTGTGCGCCAATATTTATGTCTAAATTTGGAGATGGTAGCTGTGTGCCTAATCCCAAATTGTAAAACATTTCCAGACGCGAATTAAAATCGTCATCTCCTGTATTTGTCGCTGGAGCTGCATTATGTGCGGCAGCTAAAACTTTTGGGGTCAGTCCACGTGCATCTAGGTATTGTTCGATGATTTGCTGTTTCAGCGCAGGATCTGCATAACGTGGCACTTTCACTTTGACTGCTTGTATAACGGGCTGACTGCTGATGCCAATAAGACTCAGTAGTCCTTTATCACTAGGCGGTAACAGTACGTGGTACTCCTCCTCACTGGAGTCGCCTGCTACGTACGGCACTCTAACTGCTAGAAAACAAAGCAGCCCTGGGAAGGCGAGAAAAGACAGTAATCGGAAAGTTAGTTGTGTTTACTTAAAACTGCTTATATACACATATATCCATTTTGTGTCGCACTTACCTGTGGCAAGTATCACCAGCGAATTCATGTTCCTTTCCTCGCTGCGTTTCGTTCTCAAGTGTTTGCTTTAATTCAATTTCCTGGCTTTATATTGTTTGAATTTAAAATACACTGAGTCATGTAGCGGATTTAGCCAAACAAATTTATATTTAACGTATTCTGTGGCTTACGTATGCATGTACATTTTTAGCCCCTTCGTACGCACATATCTGCATACACGTTTATATTTATACATAAAAATAAATTCTTACATATGTATGCATATACGAGAACATACATGCAGGCCTCATTGTAACGTCATAAGCAGTACGCCCCAATTAGTCAGACTTTTATTCCCAGGTGTTCAATCCCCTTATCGAGGTATCGATTCAAATTTTTTTAATTAGGTGCATACATACATGCATACGTATACATATACGTTTTTGTGCGTGCCTTTTAAATTTTCATTATGGACCTGGATACGCTTTGTTCTGGTATTCCTTTATTTATTCGACGTTGAAAAATTGATGTTTGCCTGGCGTCCGCCGTTAGTTATTCAATTTTCTTTTGTTGTACTTATTTATGTGCTAATCTTCCAGGTTTTGGTCTTTACATAATTTGTAGGAAAAAAAAATATCTTTCATAAAAGCCATTTACTATTCAGGCTGGCTCGACAGTATCGCAAAGCCCAACACACAGAAGTTCGACCAAGCCTAATACTCGTAATGAATGAGTGTGCAAAGCACTAGCGTGCGATTCGAGTGATCCGAGTTCGAGTCCTCGGGCAGCGCAATTTTTTTTTCTTAATTAAATTTTTTTTTATATAAATTATTTTTCTATTTTATTGCTTCAAACAGAAAAGTTTCTTTCCAATTTAATTTATTTTAAAAGACTTTTTTTGTAATACAATAGTTTTTATTTTCCATTAGTTTTTATATTTTATTGTTTTGAAAGGAAAATTGTTTTTTTTCAAATTCATTTAATTTTTAGGAGCTTATTCTATCCTGTATTTAGTTTTTTTTTTTAATTTTTTATATTAATATTTGATATTATTATTTAAAAAATTAGCTTTTTTTGTTTAATTTCATATTATTTTATAACATTATTTTATCATTTTTTACTAGTGTTTATTTAATTTTCTTTTAATTTTTAGTTTTTATTGTTTTAATTTCCTTCCCTTTTTGTTTCATTTTTAGAAACATATATTTTTTTACTTCTATTACTTTTCTTTTTATTTAACCTTTCAGATTTTCTTGTTTTAAAAAGAAAAATATTTTTTGAGTTCTTTTAATTTTAAAAACATTTCTTTTCTGTTTTTAATTAACTAACTTTTTTATTTGTTATTTTTTTTTTGTTTAGATTATATTATTTTAAAAAGGAAAATATTTATAGTTTTATTTAATTTATAATTTTTATTTATAATTTTTTATTTTATGTTCGTTAATTCAAATTTTAAATTGTATTGCTTTAAAAGGAAACATATTTTAATTTTATTTTAGAAACTTATTTATTTTTTTTTTAATTTGCTTTTAATTTTTAGTTTTTATTGTAATTTCATTTCATTTTTTTTGGAAACTTATTGCCAAAATACAAAAGAAAAGAGCTTTCAAGGTTGTTGCCAGAATTGACAATTTTCTTACGAAGGACTGTTGTCTTTCGAAGGACTGTGGTCAGTTGAAAGACATTTGCAGCTCATCTTCACACCGGTATTCCCATCTACTGCACACTCTGATACAGCTTTTCAGGGCACACCATGCGTACCGATTCTTACCCCTGTAATAACAGGAAGAGAAGGTCACGTTCATCGGGGAAAATCATAAGGATAACCTTTCTAGTAAAGGCTATGGAAATGGTTATCGAAAGGCAGTAGAAGAGACATTTTTCTTAGAACGAACTACTCTGGCTTCTATGTCATCAGATTTTCCATTTTTTTTTTTTGACATCAGGCATAAACTGCCACGGAGCTCGCTAACTCTGTCTTTCATGCTGAGGCACACATCAAATTACATTCCGCCCCAAGGGCGGCACTCCTCGCCTTGTAAGCACAAGATGTCACCTTAAGTCTGGTGTCGTTTTGTCTTAATACTCCAGGAATCGGACTCTCCTCAATTTGGCACCAAGACATGGCCGAATAATGGACAAAGAAGTGACAGATATTTTCACCAGGAAAGGGGCGGCACTTGATTCACAGCTCCAGAACCCCGTCATCGGTCTGACGTGGAACTCCACAGTAGCATTGAGGTGAAAACTGAAATTATTTTAAATTCAGGACTTTGATAATAGCAAAGTTTTCCTCTGCTTAAGTCTAGGTAAAATTCCAAATTGTAATAAAAATACATATTTATTAAAAAAAATTTAAAACATACATACATGCGTCATTTTGGTTTCTAAGATTAAAACAAAAATTTATGAAATTGCAAAATCAAAAGAGATTAGTCTTCTAAAAAGTCACAAACTTATTTTTTAGAGGTTTATAAAACCAATTTCCAAACCAAAAGTATTTACTCTAATATATCAAGCACTAATTTGGCTTGCTGACAACAGGAACACCAGCTGCAACGGGTGCTTTTGTGGCACCTCCAACTGCTGGCACTTGGGTGACTGTGCTGGATAAACGATCGCTCGCTGTAGTCGTAGGCCCAGAAATTACCTCATTGACTGCACTTGAAACTTGACGTCTATCGCGTACCAACAAGACTTTCTTTTGCGTTTCACTGCCTATTCCACGCGCTGACAATGCTTGGGAGATCAGCAATTGTTTGGTTAAAGGCTTTGCATAGCGTGGCACTTTTACTTTAACCGCTTGTAAAGCAGGCTGACTAACTACTCCTACACCAGCTAGTCCTAATAGACGTATTTCACCAGGTAAAATGACGCGATATTCCTCTTCACTAGATTCAGACGATGCGGCTACTAAATATTGTATCTGGACACAGATGAATGCTGTAAGATAATTTAAAAAGTGATTATATTTTTCCTTGAAGTTAAGTAAACTGTAGCATTGTCCACTCACCTGTGGCGAAAATCATAAAGGTATTCATGTTTCTTGGTGTATGGGTGGCTTGCTTATGTCTGTTATTGCTTAAAGTTAACCTATTTTCACCGAAATTTGGTCGGAGCTATGGTACAAAAATAATACTAATTTTGCCGCTGATATCTGTAGTACTTATCGCGTTTGTCTGAAACTACCACAGCCACAGTCCAGTTGTGCTCCCTGTTTGGCAGCACATTACTCAATGACAGTTAAGAAGACAATTCCCTTCGGTTTTTAACCTTTCGCCGGCCATACCCTTATATCTCAGTGTACCTGTATGCACACATACATATTTACTCATTCCTTTACACCTTACTGAGAATCGCATCGTTAATTAATTTGTTTATTTAAAGTGCCTTATCAGTATCATCATGTCGCAATCGCATCATAGCTTCCGTTTGTTTGACTTTATTTCCAGTGTTTTTTTTTCTGCCCCTCCTTTGGGATGTAAAACGAAACATGTTTTTTGCCAGTAATACACTGATAAATATGGAACGATTTTGTCGGCACACACCCAGTTTGTATCCGAAAATTATCCAAATTGTCGAACGGCCGGTGGAAAACTAAAAATATTTGATAAATATGGAGGTAAGTTTTACGATTGTGCTGGTTTCTCTCTTACTTGGGAACACAATGTTTGAAAATAAATAAAAAAGGTTCATCGCACTCGATCAAATTCGTACCCAATCTGGTATTTATGACTACTATTTTAGTGGAATATAAAAGTAGGAACTGTTCGGCATATCAAATCTCTAATTTAGGCAAGATTCATTCGTGCCGCCAAGGAGAGGTTATTTCAATGGTTTTTGAATCAAATCTCCAAGCTGTTTGTCTGACTTTTGAGCTGCTTAACCACAAAATACCGGTAGCATTTTTGAAGTGTATGTCATTCAAATAGGAAGACTTGTATAGATTACGTCTCTTCTTCGGCCTTATAATAATAATAATAATAGATTGGCGCTTACACATATGTTAGTGTTTGGCCGAGCTTCTCCTCGAAAGGTAGTGACTTTTTGGAAGTTTCCTGAAAAAGTTTCACCAACCGTTTGCTGTTGTTCTACATACTGGTTCGGATTTTCAAGATTATTCAAAACAATTTGAGCCACTCGTTATTGATTCCTTTTGGGGCCGAAATTCTTGATACTTCCATCATACATGATATAGTGCCTTGACTAAGAGGCTGATAGCACGATCAAGACCGACAATATGTGGCGATGTGGCACAACTTTCAAAGGGTTCCTCTGCTCTTGTTGAACTAGGAAATCTCGATAGAAAACCCCGACAAAGTCCGCATATAAATCGCGCTGTGGTCCGGAATGAATGAGATTACGCTTGAAAGCTTGTAGACAATAGCAAATTTTTAACCAGTAAGGAAGGCATAACAAGATTAGGCTGAGTTGGATACTGGATGAAAAGTGGTTAAATGGCAACGATGAGCTGACATTCTGGTGAAACGATAAGCTGCAGAGTATTTCTGTGGTTCATCAAAAGTATATACAACCAAGCAGTAAATGGCAATTTGAGAGATTAATAACTCCCTCTAGATGAAACTCTGATCGGTTTCTGAGCATACATATAGTTATTATGCGATTGTTCCCTTAATATACGTTATGGGTTAACACAATTTAGTGAGCGATAATCGTCTCCGTTCAGACTTCGGAACATAATACCCACTTCCTCTCCTTCTTATTGAGCACAATAACCATTTGTCGCAATTTTTTCTCTCTTGCCTTGCCTTGCGATGATAATAAATAGTATAACCTGATCAGGTCTGTACACGGAAACGAAAACCAGAGCGACTACTGAGGCCGAAAGCTGATGGCGGGAATGAGAAAGACTGAATCGGCGCACGTGTATGCATATTGTTCCGAAAGGTGCAAGTGAGCTGCGGCATACTGTGAATTTGAAAGAAACTGTCTACTGTATCTTAAGAGAAAAGACCCTAGTCTTCTAGTTTGTGTACTAACACGACACCGTTTGTTTGGATTTATATGCCTTTAAAAAAGTGTCAACTCATAATCAGATGTGCAGAAGACGCAGAACGAAATAGGAGAATGTAAGAGCACATCCTCTATCAGTATCCAGCTCTTGGTAAGCGACGGTTATGTCTCTTGGTTTCTTCCGACTCTGGAGGCCACCACTTAAAGGAGGGCAGAAAATGTGGTGCCAATTTTCCAGGAAAACTATTTTTTTCAACACTGCTCCTGGACCCAAAGACTCTTCTCCATCTTGTTTGGTGCAGTTCAATAAAGCACGCCAGTCGTCTCTCTTCTGTACCAACCGCCGCCAGTTGGAAATGCAAGTGAAGTGAAGCCAAGTCCTTCTCCACTTGGTATTCCCATCGCAGAAGAAGCCTCCCTCTTCCTGTGCTATCATTAGAGGGTTCCAAGTTAAATACCTTTAGGGCTGAAGCGTCTATGCCCTTTCGAACGACATGGCCAAGCCAGTGGAGCTGGCATATTTTAATTCGCTGCAATATGTCCATGTCGTTGTAAAGCTCATACAGCCAACGGACTCTAATTCCCGATTGCCTATGGATTTTAATGGTTTCTGCCGAGCCATGCGTTGACCAACCTAACCTTAACATGACTTGCAGTCTATTCAGACTACTGAAAGATAAGAACATCTATCGTTACAAGCGAATCGATTTCAACCTTTAAGAGCAGCCAAACGTAGGGGTTTTTTTTAACTTATACAGCAAGTGAATATAGATAATTCTTACATAGTTTGTGTTCTGGGATACAAATTTACCAGACTAAATTTTCAATAAAAATCACCTAAACCTAAACTTGTATACTGTTTTCAGTATGCGGGAAATAAAACTTCTACTTATTTTTGTTTATTATGTATTCGTATTTTTATTTACTTTTTTTGTTTAAAAAATGTTAAAGCTACTTTTTACATATTTTTCTTAAATTCTTACTTTTTTGTTAGTTAATTAATAATAAGTAGTTGGGTTTCATGTTACTTAGTTACTTTTCACAGTTTTATTTTACAATTTTAAGAATTTTCTAAACAAATTCTACAATATCCTATGTATGTATATGTATTTGCCATTTTGGATGTTTGCTAGGTGTTCGCTATTTTATAAAATATTTTCGTTTGCCTGAAATTATAATTTTGTACTTCTTTTTACAATGCTTTTTTTTTAATTGGAATTGAATTTTTTACCCAATTTGTTATTAACTAAGAAAACCATTTTCCAGAGCTAATGAATAGTGCATTGCTATAGCGAAGCGCCTTTTTTAACTTTTCCTTTACAATTCGTATTAGCTGATGATTCGTATTAGGGATGAAGCTCTCTCTGCCCACAATTTTTGTAAACCAGTGGTGGGCAGCCCCTTGACCGCTTAAGCTGTCTTTCATTTTACATTGACGCATGTAGTGTAAAAGCTCTCTCTGCTCATAAATGTTTTAAACATACATTTGTAAATACTTTTGCTTTCACAGAATTTAGGTCAACTATTTTAACGTTTCTAGTCAAAATCTATGCAATTCAGTCAGCTGAAAAGTGTAAATACATATGTGCCATTTATGTTATTAACAGTTTTATTTTATGTGTTTTTGTTTTTCAGTGGTAAATTCTCATAAATTTAATTATATTGTTAAATGCGTTTTTGATTTTAAATAAACTGACGCTCTATTACATTTACACACACACATATGTATATAACTTAGGCGCGATTGTCCGTTCTTAAGCAACGCAAATTTTTTCATTTTGTTCCTCACAACTTTTTTCAGTTATTTGTTTATGAAGACGTCATATTTCTGCACACATATATTTTTTCTTAATTTTATTTAATATCTACCATACATACAAATAAATATGTTTGTTGGGGTGGTCCTTAAAATATCAACATTAAAAATTTTACATAATTAAGACATCCTCGACGATTTCAGAATTTTGCTACCCCTAAATTTTGTTTAAACTTTCGTGGATGCCTTTATTTTGTACGTAAAACAAAATAAAGGAGTTTTCTCTCCATGATGCGGATATTTTTAAGAACCACCCTAATGGTCATATATACATACATTTTTATGTATCATATTTTTATTATTCTAATAAATACTTTATTAAAACTTAGATACTAACAACTTTCACTTTATAGTTATTCACTAATTTAACGGTGTCACGAAAACAATTGCATGCATTTCTACTAACAACTACTTAAAACTTTATTGTTTTATTTAAATATAAATTTAACTCTTTAGGGAGCCAATTTTAATAATAAAAGAGTTATTAATAATTTTTCAACTCAAAATATATAGATATATTTTTTTTGGAAATTACATTTTTTTGTTAATTTATTAAAAAAAAATTTATTAAAACAAAAAACATAAAATACGCGTCCTCACACACCTTTCTTGTTACTAAAGTACCTGGTTAAACGATTACGATGCCTCTGTATATTTTATTGCCGGATTATATAACCGGATAACCCAAAACCCGGAAGGACATGAAGACGATCCAACAACAATCGCGTATTCGTAATTTGAACGAACAGCTGTTGACACAACAAAACGAAACCAGGTAGTTGTGAAGAGATAGACATTTGTTTTATATGTATTAGGGTGGTGCTGAAAATATCAACATCAGGAGGCACACCTTTTTTTGTTCTACGTACTAAACAAAGACATCCACGAAAATTTCAAAATGTAAAAAATTAATTCCTACAAGGGTTTGAAAAATAAAAATTTGTTTAATTTGTAAAAGTTCCACAAAGTATTGCCTTTGAATTTATAACTCAGCTGGTTTATGAATTTATATGAAAAACTTTTAATAAGTAATTTATTAGATTTCAATTATTTTTTTCTATTTAAACAAAAAATACTAAACTGTTTTATCTATTTTATTTTATTTGTCGCTGTGAACAACTAGGGCTCAATACACCTACATAAATATGTACATATCTTAAATCATTTCAGTAGCTACTTATCTAACACATTTTGTGTTTTCGCATTAATATCAGGGTGGTCCTTAAAATATCAGCATCAAAATTTTGTATGGGGGACTTTATTTCGTTTTACGTACTAAATAAAAACATCAACCAAAATTTCAAAATTTTGTAATAATTTTTAGGGGCCGTTGTAAGGGATTGAAAAAATTTTACTTCAAAAAGAATTAAAATTTTCTACAAAATCTTTACTTTTACAGCTATATTCCTGCGAGGAGAGTCCGATCAAGCACAATTAGTGGTATGTCATTTGACGCGTACTAGAATTGGCTTTCTAACGAAATACTCATTAATGTTGTTGTTGTTGTAGCGGCTACACTCATTAATCGCATTTGTCAGTTAAGCAAACAAAAACCTTTACACAAAAAAATACCATAACCTCCATAGGAAAAATGAAAAAAATATGCGTTTTGAGCTTAGGAAGTCCATACTAATTACCCCTTACACATGAATTTCTTGGTATTTTTAAATAAGATTATTTGTAAACCAGTATTATGTACTTAGAATTTAGGAAAAATTTTAAAAATGCTGCACTTATTCCGAAAAATCTAAAAAAAAATGGCAATCTTTGGAGCTTGGTATTGCAACCCAATCGGCGTGGCTTTTGAATTTATATGAATAGTTTTTACCAAGAATTTGAACAAATTTAATTCTGGCAATTTTTTGTTAATTTCAATATTTTTGAACCCTGGTAGCGACAGAAAATTAATTTAAAACATTTTAAAGTTTCTTGGATGTTTAACGGCCGCTCCAAAAGTTTGAACAAATTTAATTTTTATTTTTTTTTTTCAATATTTGTGAACCACTAAAAATTATATGAAACATTTTAAAGTTTTGTGGATGTTTTTATTTTGTGCGTAAAGTGGTGCTTTCGACTGAACTTAGATGTTGATACTACATACTATTTAATTTGCTATATATTCAACAAACATACTTTTAAACTACCGCTCCAAGTTCACGGTGCAATTCTTTATTCGCATTCTAATATTTTTTTTTACTTAAGTTGTTAATTTACAACAGGCGATTACACAATAACATGTGTATGTATAAGAGTAAATATATACGAGTATACTAGTTAGGTATGGAATCTAAAAATACCCTGCAGGGAAACCGTGAACTATGTAGTGAATAAAATGTATAGTTCCGTATTAGTTTTTTATCGCCAAAAACGAACCAGTCCACTTTTTTCATTAGAAATCTATATCTAAGGTGACGAATTTAGAACTGGTTCGGAACCAGAGAAAAAGGTATTCAGAACGAACTAGATATGTGTTTGGCGGCTTTTTCGTTCAAATGCGCATCTAATCTGCATTTTCCCCACTGAGCCAAAGTGACCCCTTTTTTGCGACTTACAGAAAATTCTCAACGGCAACACTGCAGCTAACCACGAAAGCCACTTAAGTTGTTAATGAACTGCGAAAACCCCTTTTGAAAAATGCTTTTGACTTGGCGTTTTTTAAATTAGCGTTTTTTAAAGTAAACACTTGCATTTTAAACTTTGCCCGGAAACCTGTTTCAGGCAAAGTAGAGGGCGTGTATACCTAAAGGCACGTTCACACTATCGTAATTTATGGCTCATTCGTAATTTATAAGCAAATCATGTTGAAATCAAATAAATTCACCCTGTAAAATCTGTAAAAAAAAATACGTTGAAATGAGATAATTAGAACTCGGATATATTTTTAATTTTCAAACAGTTGGCAACCTTAACCAAGAATATTTTCACCTGTAGGAGGCCTTTAACCTTTATTGAAATATTTACTTTACCGTATCACTATGCTATAAAATGAGTTCTCTGTTTTTACGCGCAATTAGTGTTGCCATTTTATAAATAAAAAGTACTGAAACAGAGTTTTAAAATTTTTTAGTCATAACAAAAGTTGCTTCAAAAACACATTTAAATACAGAATTAAAATTATGTGTTGGCATTTTTTATTAGTGTTAGTTGCTTGTGTATTGGCGTATTCTTGCATATGTAATCTTATGGCTATTTGTATAAGTAGTATTTACTGCAAATATATTGTACACATTTTAATATTGTTTCGTTTGGATTACACAATTAAACAACTATTTTATTTAAGTAAATAATTATTGTTTTGACACTAAACTATTGTAACTGTAATCTATATATAGTATAGGTATGTATGTATACGGACATGCAAGTATGTATGTTTTTATTACATTTACTTATTAATTACGTAGTTAATTTACTTATTAATTTATAGTTAATTGTTTTTATTTTCACAAAATTTGTTCTTCATCAGTTTCCGGTGACTCCGGTAATATAATAATAATTAAAAAAACTTATCAGACAGACACTTTTCTCACGGTTTAGAGAAAAACAGTTCAGCTATTTAGGAATACATATCGCACACCGTCTTCAAAGGAGTCACAACTCAAAATAATACGCTCGCCAGAAAATGCGAAAAGCTATTTCGTAGCACATGCTAATCATATGGGAAAGGGCGACTCGACCTTAGGTTTTTTTTTCAACAAATTATAACAAAAATTTGCTCCAGCTTTTGCTGAAAGGCAAATAAAAGCTCTGTGTACATTATTAGCACATAATTTCAAAAATTCCAAATTTTGAGTTGAGACTCTTTTGAAGACGGGAACACTCAGTTTGCAGTAACCTCTGAAAACAGTTTTATTTTATTCAAACAACAGCAGTTTTGAGATATTTTTTGAATTACATCTTTTGTAAATCTCCCCAAGAAATACGTGACATTGCCAATGTAGCATTTTAAGATCTCACCGCATTGCCAGGTTGCTCATATTGACAACACAAGTCTCGTATCCGTTCTATACTTGTACTTGTATAATAGAACCTTTTGTCTTTTATAACTAGCCGTTCTCGTTGCAGTGCTGTATCTTTTTTTAATTTCTAAATTACAAATATCAGCTGTTTCCTTTGCTGCTGTGCTCCAAATGCATTTTTTATTACATAATTCCTTTTTTCTTTGCTCTGTCTCTTGTTTTCCCCCGTTTCATAGCCAACGGCCTTCGCTGCACTTCTGGCTGTCCGCTCCTCGGCGCTTTACTTCGCCACCGGCTTCACTTCCAGCAGCTGTGGATAATTTTCTACGATATTCAACAATATTGTATCGATATAATGCTTTAGGCGGGTGTTCTCATCTTCCTTCTCTTGAAAGGCTTGTTGCAACTGCAAAAGAAACGAATAAAAAATTTTATAAGTTAATATTTATCGCTTTGTGAAATACAAAAATAATAGATAAAGAAAAAAAGTGTTACTTATACTGTAAGCGTAGGATAAGTTAGTCAAATTGTAGACCCTTGAACCGATAGATGTATTAAATATTTATATACCGCATACTGTGTTTTGAGCTATCGCCTTTTTCATGAGGCGTCTCATTCACCAAAAACTGCAGACCTAGAGTTAGATACGTTTGCACATTACTCACGAGGACAAGGCATTTACATGCTCATTGAAGGATTGGTAGTTAGGAGATTTCCTACTCTATTCTAATGGAGTCTTCCAGATACCTGTATGTCTCCGCTCGTAAAGGTGGACAGTATACGTGTACGTTAGACATACGCCAGAAGTAATACTCTAGAAGAAAGCTGACTCACAAGGTGGAGCCCTATCCCCTCTGCTTTTGGGCCTTGTCAGTAAACCAACTGCTCAGAGACATGAAGTGGGCAATTTCCGCAAACATTATGCTATGTTATGCAAAGAATACTAAGAGAGTGGAAAAGTAGGCCAACGAAAACTGTCGTGGATAAACCCGAGCAAAGCGGAGCTTGTATTATTTTCCACTAAGAATAAGAATAAGGAATAAGATTCCAAGATTAAAGGCCCCTACTATGGCGAATACGGAACTTGCCATCAGTGAATCTACTTAATATCTGGGAATCATACCAGATAAGAAATTAAGCTGCCGGGACACAAAGGTATACCAGGGCACTTCCCTTCCACTCGCTACCAGCAGGCTCAATATACAAGTATACTTCTTCTCCGAAGCAGGCAAAAGATGAAAGATGTTGGGAACATGCTATACGGAAAAGCTTATATGTCCGGGATGGGATGCGAAAAGAAAACGAACTCCTAATGCTTAGGAGGGGAGAAATCTCTTTAGTTACGGGTCTGCTGGCCGGTCTCGTCACGCTAGGTAGGCGTCTCACGCGTCGCGAGATACCATAGCATTCGCTTAGAAACTTCGACTGTCACTTGGACGAAGTCCCAAAAGTCAGCAGTATTCTGTGGGAATTTACCCGTTAGGAGTTTATTAGAAGGTGGAATTTCTTGAGAAGATACAAGAAAGAAAGCACTTTTCCTGATGTAGTTTTGTTTAGCATTGACAGAGCTTTGCTGTTCCCTCAAAGCTGTTATTTTTGTTGTTGCGGTGGCTATAATAAACCTTGACTAGTTCGGTTAGTTTCGAGAAAGTAGAGAATTTCGTTTACTTGGGAACCAGCATTAACATCGATAATAATGTCAGCATTGAAATCCAACGCAGAATCACTCTTGCCAACAAGTGCTACTTTGGACTGAGTAGGCAATTCAGGAGTAAAGTCCTCTCTCGACGTACGAAAACCACGCTCTATAAGTCACTCATCATGCCCGTGCTGGTATATGGCGCAGAAGCATGGACAATGACAACATCCGATGAGGCGGCTCTTGGGGTGTTTGAGAGAAAGATTTTGCGGAAGATTTACGGTCCTTTACGCGTTGGCGACGGCGAGTACCGCAGACGATGGAACGATGAGCTGTATGAGCTTTACAACGATATGGACATAGTGCAGCGAATTAAAATACAGCGGCTCCGCTGGCTTGGTCATGTCGTTCGAATGGACACCGACGCTCCAGCTCTGAAAGTATTCAACTCGGAACCCGCTGGTGGTAGCAGAGGAAGAGGGAGGCCCCCACTGCGATGGAAAGATCAGGTGGAGCAGGACTTGGCTTCACTTGGCGTTTCCAATTGGCGTCAGTTGGCACAGAGGAGAAACGACTGGCGTGCTTTGCTGAACTCGCCCAAAATCGCTTAGGCGGTTACAGCGCCAAAAAAGAAGAAGAAGTTCGGTTAGCCTTTTATGTCGCTGCCGGTAAATTTTAATAATGAATAGGCTCAGGAACGTCTTGTTATGATGGAATCGTGGGTTTGTTAAGAGGTGGTTGGTTTTGTGTGAGTTTGCTCCACACGCCGAACATGTAAATATTGTGACGACCAACCTCCGGCATCATAGCCGAAGTGCAGAAGTCGACAAGCCTGAAACAATATAGGCTATGGAATGGTGAATGATGGAGACAGATGGAGGAACAGCCAAGATACATTGGTGACTTAAATCTTTTTCAACACTCTTGCTTAAATTTTAAATTACTGTCTGACTTTTTTTCTGAGTTTACAATTCGTATCTCTGCTGCACTTTTCCTCTATGATGAAAAACGATATTTTTCGGTCGGCACCTTAAAACAGATAGATAGTGGATTCATAACTTAATAAAATAGTTCCCAAACCCAACAGATTTTTATTTTAAGGTTTATATAAAGGAGTTCACCTAATTCATAGCTATGACAGCCCAAAATTTTTCTGAACATTCCATTTTTTCTGAAAATTCCAAATTCTTCATGCAATTTGGCTAATCTTTTTTTTCTGTTTAAATATGTCCAATGGATTTCCAAGAAGATAAGCTTAACTACACAAAAATTAAATATTTGTTAGTATTTATATGGAATTTTGTTTTTTTTTCTCCAAAGTCCATACCCACACATTTGTATGCTTGTGTTAGATAAGTTTCCAAAAACCGTTCATTATTTAATAAAGTATAATTGACAATGACTTAAAACTTAATATAGAAAAAATATTAATATTCCTAATTGAAATTCGTAGAATGTCGAGAGTGCACTTTTTGGTGCACAGTATTTCCGAGCTTTATTAAGTATGATGAAGAGATGATGATGATTTTTTATAATTATCCTGTATCTTAATTTAAATTATCTTTCGGCGACACTAATATAAAATATGAATATTTTCCCGCAACTTTAAAATTTGAGGATGTCGATTATTCAAAGCCAATATTAAAAAGCCTTCGACCCATGCAGACTTTATCCTCTTTCTTCTGGTTTTTTTTTGGATAAACTTTTTTTTTGGAAGACGTTAAAATTTTTTTTCAATTTTCCCGCTCTCTGTTTTGTGTTTAAGTTGGAATAAGCTTTGCGGTTCCAAAACACTTTTTTTACCGAATTTACTTATATTACTTTGTGTTTATATTTCGGAGGTTTTTTGCTTTTTTGACACTTCTTCTCAAATCCTTACAGCCGTTCTCTTGCAAAGCTAAAAAGTTTTGCGACTCGAGGAGACTTGGAGATGTTTTGAAAGCTTTAAGTAGCAGGATGAACACGAAGTCCACTGAAGTCCACGAGTAGCCTCAAAGAACATAGAATACATAGAAGTTGCGAAAGTAGGCCGGTAATCTACCTTTTAGAACGGTAGTGCACCCGCCAGGCTTACTCAGATACATAATACAATTTCAATTATTTCAATTCCTTTTTGAATTCCAAGGGTTAATTACTACTGACGCGGTAGCCGTACTGGCCAATGTTGCAGGTTCTTTCTAAGCCATGTTGTTTGGTAGACTTACATGAATTGCATTTATACCAGCAACCGCCAGAGCTTTCACTTTCTAAATGAAGCTTTAAAAAGCTTCTATCTCGTCATATGTTTTGGTCGTAACTGATACGAGTACCCGCGAGTTAAGAGTGCGGTCACCCACGAACGTATACGTATACGTAGCGTAGCGTAGAAGTACGTAGAAACATATCAAGTTTGCTGTTGATAGAGAAAGATAAGATATGTCACGGTCATGCGGTGGTAAGGTTTTGTTAACACCGTTACCGTTCTCTTCATATTTGCAAAGTTTCACAAAGGTGGGACAGCGTTTACTATTTTTGGCTACGGCTTATATGGAGCTGCAACACTGTGCAGCGCCTTCTCATAGATAAATTGCTCACTAAACAATTTTAAGGTGACTTTAACTTTTCTAGTGAAGCTTTAGAAGACAGAACAGGTTTCCGCGTAGTGTTTTCGTATCAATTTTCGTCATTCGTTGTCAAATTTGGTGCCGGTTCTGGATAAAAATATTTCTAGTTTCATTTCTTTTTAGTTGTCTGGATGTAAGGCCTTGTAAGGATTTGAGGCCTTCTTGAAGAGTAACTTGATAAAATTTATACAGTTTTTATAGTTTTTTTTCAAAAGTTTCATAATTGCGCACATTTTTCCACTCTGTTTGGATCGCTCTCCATCGTTTTCTCTATTTTATCTATTTTTTTTTTTAACACAAGACCAGCTTTTAAGCTTTAAAAAATTATATATTTTTTTGATTTTCTTTTAACCAATCACCAATCCCAAACCAGAAGGTATTAAGCCAATCCATCGAAAATCTCAAACCATTTCTAATTTTCCATTTATTCACACCGCGATTATTATTACCTGACTTAGAGATGCTAATGTGGCTGAATCCACAGAATCCTGTAAATGAAAATAAATAAAAGAAAAGAGAATACAAAATAATAAACAACATATACATAAACATAGAGTATGTGAGCGATATAACGGTGTGAAACGATTACAAGAACATGGGCGGACACGAAACAAAGAAGAAACCAAAAACGGGCGGACAAAACGAACAAAAAATTAAACTGAAATAAAAAATTTTGCTTAAGTTAAACTTTGAATAAACTTAAAATCGAAAACAGCTAACAGCTGTTGCTTAAAGCTTTGAGCTTATTATAAAAGTTTCAAAAAAGCTCAAGTTTTAAAAAACGAACTCAAAAGCATTCCTGCGGTATGTGCGCATGTATATGTGTTGTGTGTAAGCTTCTGAACTACGCTAAGCTTAGCTAAATGCAGCGTATGTGGTTTGTGCTTGTTTTTGTTTTTTATGCGAAAGCATGAGCGACGGGGTTAGAGCGACAAAAGCTTAGCTAAAACAACTAAAAAAAACCTCTCGTAGGGAGCGTAAGTGCAGTGTATAAATTTTTTGTTATTCCTTCCTTAAAATTTTAATCAAAATAGGTAATGCAATCGACACCCACCTGTGCTTGTGACATTTCCTCTAGCTCTTGCGCCAAGCTATTTAGCGTGCCATTGAGCAGATTGCGGCCCTCTTCCACGCCGCGCGTCAGCACTTGCGCCTGCAGCTCTTCATTTTGTTCCTCCATTGCTAAATTATTATGGCATGAAAGTTTAGTCTCGCACCAGCAAAAGTTAAATTATTAGCAACTCACCTTTATTTCTTTGCCGCATCTCCTCCAGCTCTTTATGCAGCTCCTCCAGTCTTATTGTCTCCGGTGAGGTGGTCGGCAGCGCTGGTCCAGTTTCTGCGCGTAATCGTTCCAATTCTTTACTCAACTCCAGCATCAGCTCTTCGGCTGCTTTCTTCTCATCTTCATATTTACGTTCACGTTGTGTCGCCTCATCGAGATCCTGCTGGAGTGCGGCAATTTGATCGCGCGCCAATTCATATTTTTCTTCGGTGCGATGCAGATCGTTGGCTTGTTTGTCGCAGAGTACACGCAGACGTTGTGCCTCTTCACGTAACGCATTGGCTTCTAATTCAATTGTTTTGATTTTTATTTGGCAATTTTCATTCTGGAGTGCCGCTTCCCGTTCGACGCGTGCCAGCAGTTCACGGTAACGTTTCTGTTCCTCGGCCAGGCGTTCCTCGGCACGGAGTTCGGACTTTAAAAAAAGTTTGTAAATACATAAATAAAATTAGTGAACGGTTCAGTTATTTGCTAACGTTTTTGGGTTTAATTTTGAGATGTGACTTTTGTAGCTGTCCGAATTTTCGTTTCTTGTCGTTGGAGAGTAGTTTCGCCAACTAATGCTCTTAGCATCAATTAATATTATGATCTAGAATCCTTTTTTTTTATGGGAAGGCGTTACCTCACAGGTGTTGCCATACTAATTTGGTTTAAATCCGATCAGTGGATCAGAAAGAAATCAACGATAATCTTAGATGTTTATGTGAGATTTGAAGTCGGTTTTGTTTTTTGCTTAAAAATTACTTGTTGTTTTGACAAATTCAAGGAATGGACATTGGATTTCTCCTGGTTTCAGAACTACACACATATGTACCTAGTAAGAAGGTCTAAGTATGATGGCCCGACAATAAATGAACCTGGCTCTCAGAACTCTAAATGTCGTTGGATTATCATCTTCGTGCTCAATCAAAATTAATTTTCGCAAGTCGTGAAACCTTTGAAGGAATGATTTAAATGGCTTCAGCTGGCTTTGCTTTCCCAATCTTCTTCTGCCGCTGCTTTTGTTTATTCACCAGGAGGGATTACACCCTGCCGAGCACCGTCCCCCTTTTAGAGGAATCACTGAGGACATACATTAGAGGGAGGAACGTTCTTTAGTGCTTCTCAACAAAAGATTTAGCTTATGAAGACCACAACGTTTCAGTTGCACGGGCAAGCCACTGACCATACGTATATGTACATATAAGTAATCTCTTCTCCTACAGTATGCGTCACCTCGTAAGTACCCTTTTCGCTATCCTGCTAAATGCACTAAACGCCATTGCGATCACTCTCACCAGTAGTGATCTCATATGCCAACCATGCTTCAATAGGAATTTACTCATTCCAGACCAATTAATGAGCGAATAATCTACCAGAAGTCTATATAGGAATACTTGGATCCATTCCAAATATTGATCATAAGATCTGTGTTCGTATGGAAAAGTAGCTTATGTCGAAAGGCTGGCTTTAGTATAATGCGGCAATCCCTTTATTTTTTAAACGGCAAGGAATTTTTCGATGAGACTTAATAAGAATATTGACTTGCTAGTATCGGAACTATTTCTTCCACGTTTATTTGTCAAAAGATGTTCAACGGCTTAGCGCCAGTGAGTCATTCGCAATGGTATGCTGCGAATGCCGATTTATACTAAAGCCAGCCTTTCGACATAAGCTACTTTTCCATATGAACACAGAGATAATGAAAATAAAAACATCAGCTAAGCAACTGTGATGTGGTGGATCAGACTCTTAAACAATAGCGTTGGATATCTGCCTACTGAAGTTCTTACACATTGTAAAAACTTTACCGATGACTCCTCAACCAACATCCTCAAGTCCATTAACTACGTGGTGGAAAATATGGAGCTGCACTCAAGGCATTTTCCAGGCTTCTAACTACTTTCAAACTAGCTCGTCCACGCCACGCTGGGTGCCAGGTTACTCGGGAGTGCCTGGTAATGAGTCATCTGACAATTTGGCCAGGGAGTGGGCAAACCAAGTATTTCTCGTTCTGACGGAAACTGGGTGAATATTTCACTTGCAGTTGGACAAAATTCATGTTGCCCTCTGTCTCAGAGGTTCTCGCTAGGTATTTGCTTCTAAGCAAATTGGACTGCAAATAGCTTGTGAGACTGTTGCCTGGTCACTTTTCGTGACATAGGCACCTGACTGTGACAGGCATACATGACAGCCCTATTTGCCCACCCTACCTTGAAGGAGATGAGACCGCGGAAGACTTTTTTGTCCATACCCCGCCTTCGCAAAAATTAGAGATTATATTACAATGAACACCTGAGCTCTTTGATACCCAACAATCTGCCTTCGACCTTCGTCCATGAAAGCCACCGACAGAAACTGGGTGAATATTTCACTCGACAGTGACTGGGAGGATCTGATTGCAGTAGGAGAAAAATCATGTTGCCCTCTAACTCAGGGGATCTCTGGTATTTTATTGAGCCGATTGGACTGCAGGTAGCTTGCGAGACTGTTGACTGGTCACTTTTCGTGGCATAAGCACCTGACTGTCAAAGTTATACATGCGGCTCCATTTGTCCTTTCTACCTTGAAGAGGATGCGACATTGGAACCTTCGCCAAATAATTTCTGAATTATTCGCAAATCGTGCAAATTTGAAACAGAATAAATGGGATACGAGAACAGTACAATGGACGGCATGCAGTCTGAGTTCCGTTTTTTGTGCGCATAGTTTTGTTATCTTCTTTTTCTTGATTCGCGCTAGTGAGTACAATAAAGCACCCCAGTCGTTTCTCTTCTGTGTCAACTGAAAACTCATAGTGCTCGTAGTTCCAACGTCTGCGGAATTCCACAACACCAACGCCCAAAGGCCCGTAAATCGTCTGCAGAATTTTTCTTTCGTTCACTCATTGCTATATCTACCAAAAAAATAAAAAAAATCCGATCTTCTGGCTTGCGGCGCTCAAAGAGAGCCAACAGCCTAAAGAGCTGGTTTCGGAGTTCTAATTTAAGCCTTTCGATTTCTCGCAAAAACTATAACCTTCATCGATAAGAATTCTTAGGAAAGCTCTTTCTTGAGCTAATAGCTTTCAGTCATTAAAAACTTGATTCATTCAAAATTTCTTCACTCACCTCCCGATATTGCTCCTCGAGCATATGATAGCGCGTCTGTAGCACAGCATATTCTGTCTTTGTGCGTGTCGTGCGATCCTCGGCGATATTCTGTGTGTCAGCTAAGTCAGTGACTTGACGCTGTAGCAGTTCCAGCTGGAAAGAGATAAAGAAAGAGAATAGGAATCAGTAAGAGTGCAAGAACAAACGTGGGTATGTATTTTTGTACGTATATAAGTAAGTGCAGATAAGAAGAGCGTGAGCAGCCGACTGATAAGCTGAAATTCATGTAAGAATTGTATTGCATTTGTACAATGTCTCAGCGAGCTGTCGCGTCGCGCAGGGCAAATGTCAATTCCATTAATTCTTCATTTTTTAAATATAAATTTTTCATTATTTTCAATTAGTGACAATACTAACACAATTACTCTTTAGTATGCGTAAATCGCCAAGTAGATCATCAATTAGCAACACATCCGCCATTGGAGTTTTCAAATGCATTTGTTGAATGTTACTTTTTTTGATGGTTTCAAAATCAATTGTTTAATTTTAGGAAAACTTGAATATTTGTTTAATGTTGTTCTGGAGATTACAGCATTTTTTGTTTGTGCGTGTGTGTGTGCGTGCGTTTCTGTTGTTGGTGCTCATTCAAATTCACTTTACAATTTATGATTCATCATCGCAAGAAAAACTTGCATAAAAAATTGGTTTGAATCCCCAAATGCATTGGCTTTGCTGCCAGAACTTCTGCATACATCCCTGTGTGTCAGTAGATGTATATTGTTTTATTTTTCCTTTTTACAATAAAATTTAATTTGTGCATTTATTTACACACGTCTTATGCGCAGTCACACTCATAAACAACTGAACTTTGGAACACATTTTGCACTGTGTAAAAAAATATTTGTTGTTAATTGTTGATGGTTGCGAGGAGTTAGCTGCTGCTATATATATAAATATGGAGCTGATGAGCTAACTGATGAGCGAGCGGGTGGGTGGTCCGATGATGACGATCTTGCTATGTTTACAGCAATCGATCTTTAGCGTTGGCGTGTCCCAACCCCACTTTTATCCATAAACAACTAAACGTTTTGAATAATTTTTTCTACGCTTCAAACTTTGCTAAAATGCAATGCAAAGTCATTAAATAAGCTCTTCGCATTCTACTCATCATTTTTTATTTTATTTGTTATTTACTTTTTTTTTCTATTTATTAACCGCTTCCTTACACGGTCGTCATTCATTTATTATCGTTTGCCCGCTTAGTAAAGCATACATATGTACATGCAAAGGTATGTACATGTATCTGACTACAGAAAACCCATCTTCATTTTGACTTCACCGGCTAGGAAGTCATTGCCAGTTACTAGGCGTGAAATGCCTTGCAAACTCTTGTTTACACTTTGCGTTCGCGCGACCAGCAGCAGTGACTGCAGCAACAAGCTGACAAGCAACATGTCTTATCTAATTTGTTTGTATACTTACAAACTTGAAACAACTGTTAACTGAGCACTAAAAGCGTTTAAGTGCGGTAAAGAAAGGTAAATACAGGGTGTGTAGTCAAAGAAGGAGAATGAATTTATTAGTTTTTGCTTTATGCTTTCGAAGATGAAGATCCTGAGAATGGGGTCTTAATCCCAGTCCGCAAGCTCGAAGTGGACATTATTGATCACGAATTTTGAACACAAGAACTCATGAAAATTCTTGGCGTGTAATTCCACCAAGAGGTCTAAGGTAACGATCCAAGGCTAGGTTATTGTGGCAGACCCGACAAGAGGACTCAGTTAGAAATTAGAGTGTCCATTGTACTACACAAATTGTTTGAACGTTAATTACAGGTTATCTGTGTAGAACTAGGAGAAGCATTGGATGATCAAAACAAAGTTCCGCAGTCAGCTGATGTCCACTACGGAGAACATTTCGGGAGTGTTGATGAAATACCCACCGAGAATCTTAAGCCTCGCCCAGTGCTTGCTGAGCCGAATGCGAGCCCATCTGTCCAGGAGCAGGTCGCAGGTTACCAACGGAACTCCTATACCCTACCTGTACAAGGTGATGGTCTCGAGGGTGCCCATTCATCAGCCCTGCAATTACCAGTGATGTCACTATGGGACCCAAATAAGATTGATTTGGAAGTATTCCGAGGCATTTGAGCGAAAAGTAAGGCATTATCTGACCGCTTGGCTATCAGAGTAGATTATTAACCTCCTAGTAGGCCAAACATTAATCCATAGCCAATCGACTGACTCTTTTATACTGCAGACATCCAATCAGTCTTAATATAAGATCTATTAAGAGTTGCTGACATTATACACCTCCTCCAACTCTCCCGTTCAGCTTCGATCTGTCCATGAAGATGTTTACTCCAGAGACTGCCGCTTTTCCATTCGCCCCTTGGAGGAATGTGCCGCGAGAAGAATCCGTTTGGGGCCAGCCTCGACACGCTCTTTTCCATTTCCCCATATAATGTGATTGGTTGATTACGGTTTCATATAGTCAGTATGTTACTTTTGGAGAGAAGTCCCGTCTCTTTCCTTCGGCATTTTCATAGCTGTATTCGCTCCTAGATATTTGGCTTCTATGATAAGTTGCCGTCCAGGATCACGCCCAAGAGCTTGACCTTGTCAGAGAGAAAAAGTGAAGCACCCCCTTTTGGGGGAAGCTGGGCCTGAGGAGCATCTCCTGGTGAATAGTATGAGCTGCGACTTTCCAGGATTTAAAGCAACTCCGCAGCTAGTACACCAATTTGTAACTAAATTTTGATAAGACCATCCAGATTGTCGAAGAACTTTCTTCTAACGATGAGTTCCACATCGTCCTCTTGCCATCCTCTTTTTCAACTCTCAAGGAGTAAATTATCCACAATACTTCAAGCTGAGATACAGCTGCTTCAACCTGCGCCGAGTAAGCTAAGTTTGAACTACAAAAGCTATGCACAGACGTCCATAAAGCCAAGCCACCATATAGCTACCCAACGAAGCACATTGGCAGGGTTAAAATCACACTCTGCGATGGCGTCAGCTTTTTTATCCGGCAGCTCCTGGTGCATGCGTCGGTGAGAAAGGTCGAAACTCAGGTGACCAGAAGTTTGCACATCCTCCGAGAACCCTGTGCGCCTCTACCTTCCATCAGCCTTAAAAGCCATTGGCTTCGCCGGACTATGTTTGTTAAGGCTAAAACACGACGGTGCAGCAGGAGTAGAATTCCTCAAATATCCTACATGTGAAAGTCTGGAAGTGCGATCCCGCTACTAAAACCCACGAAGCCAGACAACAAATGGGAATCTTATAGGCCGATGACTCTCATTTCTCCAGTATAGAAGACACTGCTACTTCCACTCTTTCGATGCCACCTGACCCTCACTATGGGCCAACTTGGCTTCCTTTGCGCTTTTAACCGTAACCTGCGCCCCTCTTAGTAGCTTTGAACTATTTATAGACCTTTGGCAATACACAAGAAAATTGGTTTGCCGTTTCTTAATTCCATCGTTTGTGGCGAAGGGTAAAAGATTGTAGTCCACAGGTTTGTCAAAACAGTGCATCCCGCGAAGCAACGGGACGACTTCTGATGCCGCTTGAATTGGGAATACAATTTCATGCTCAGCAAACCATTCTGCTCGTTTGCTCCGTGGAGAACAGACACTTGCTTGATGCAGATCAACCCCTAAGGTAATCATGCAGCATATCTGCGAACTCACGAACGAGATCCAGATCAGCAGATAGGGCATAAGCGACATTCACCATCAAACAATCACCACCAGAGTTGGGAAGGAGGGGGATGGAAATATCTGAAGTCAATTCTGTTCAAAATGCGGGCATACCTCTAACTCCTAAGGTCAAGGGCTGGCCTTCCTGTAGCATTACAAAAAAAAAAACTGTTTGGAGAATTCGGTCGCAGAATTCTGCAGAAGAGGCCACTACTTACGGGTCGTGCGTGGGTCAAATCCTAGTCGAAAGTGGCACCAGCCAAGAAAGGTATTTTCTTTGACTAAAATCACGGCCCGATATATTCTGAGCTGACTGTTTTAGAGACCAGGGCTTGCTGGTTTGTAGCAAATTGAAAACGGGAGAGTTTAGTTGTTGCTCATTCGGGATTTTGGGAGCGTTCTTGTTTGTTTGCTTGCAAAAGCGTATTGTGTGAGTTGGAGACCATAACGGCAGAGACTGCCAGTTGCCGTGAGCAACAACTGTCAGGATAATTTGTGGTTTACTTCCTATGTGTCTTAGGGCCACAACAGACTCTAATTCTATGTAACGGGTGATTTTTTTGAGGTTAGGATTTTCATGCATTAGTATTTGACAGATCACGTGGGATTTCAGACATGGTGTCAAAGAGAAAGATGCTCAGTATGCTTTGACATTTCATCATGAATAGACTTACTAACGAGCAACGCTTGCAAATCATTGAATTTTATTACCAAAATCAGTGTTCGGTTCGCATAGAATTAGAGTCTGTTGTGGCCCTAAGACACATAGGAAGTAAACCACAAATTATCCTGGCAGCCTATCCCCTTATGGTCTCCAACACACAAAATACGCTTGTGCAAGCAAACAAACAAGGACGCTCCCAAAATCCCGAATGAGCAACAACTAAACTCTCCCGTTTTCAATTTGCTACAAATTTCGTAATATAGCGGTAACCAGCAACCCCTGGTCTCTAAAACAGTCAGCTCAGAATATATCGGGCCGTGACTTTAGTCAAAGAAAACACCTTTCTTGGCTGGTGCCACTTTCGACTAGGATTTGACCCACGCACGAACCGTAAGTGGTACCCTCTTCTGCAGAATTCTGCGACCGAATTTTCCAGTTCGATGCTCTCCACCTCCAGCTCATCTCTGCAACTGCGAAAAATCGTTGGTGTGATATCCTAACCTTTTTCCATGAGTGCCCATCAGGCAGTGGCCGGTGATTACCCCGATTACTAATCTGAAAGAAGAGCTATCGAGACGAGTGAGAGCTACGGATGGCTTTACAATAATCCTTGACCAAATTTTCCGGGTAGTATGGTGGGTGGTTTTCACAGCCCACCTGGGATTTACCTCCTCGATGAATTCCTCCTTTAGTCTGTGCATGCAGGAGCTAGAGGTATGCCCGCATTTTATGCAGAATTGACTTCAGATATTTCCATCCTCCTCCTTCCCAACTCTGGTGGTGATTGTTTGATGGTGAATGTCGCTTATGCCCTATCTGCTGATCTGGATCTCGTTCGTGAGTTCGCAGATATGCTGCATGATTACCTTAGAGGTAGATCTGTATCAAGCAAGTGTATGTTCTCTACGGAGCAGACGAGCAGGAATTTTTTGCTGAGCATGAAATTGTATTCCCAGTTCAAATGGAATCAGAACGCATCCCGTTGCTTCGCGGGATGCACTGTTTTGACTAGTCTGTGGACTACAACCTTTTACACTTCGTCACAAACGATGGAATTAAGAAACGGCAGACCAATTTTCTTGTGTGTTGCCAAAGGTCTATAAATAGTTCAAAGCTACTAAGAGGGGCGCAGGTTACGGTTAAAAGCGCAAAGGAAGCCAAGTTGGCCCATAGCGAGGGTCAGGTGGCATCGAAAGTATGGAAGTAGCAGTGTCTTCAGTACTGGAGAAATGAGAGTCATCGGCCGATAAGATTCCCATTTGTTGTCTGGCTTCGTGGGTTTTAGTAGCGGGATCGCACTTCCAGACTTTCACATGTACGATATGGTGAGGGTGGCCAAAGACAATTTGAGGAATTCTACTCCTGCTGCGCCGTCGTGTTTTAGCATTAACAAACATAGTCCGGCGAAGCCAATGGCTTTTAAGGCTGGTGGAAGTTAGAGGCGCACCGGGTACTCGGAGGATGTGCAGACCAACGCATGCACCAGGAGCTGCCGGATAAAAAAGGTGACGCCATCGTAGAATGTGATTTTAACCCTGCAAATGCGCTTCATTGGGTAGCTATATGGTGGCTTGGCTTTATGGACGTCTGTGCATAGCCCTTTGTAGTTCAAACTTAGCTTACTCGGCGCAGGTTGAAGCAGCTGTATCTCAGCTTGAAGTATTGTGGATAATTTACTCTTTGAGAGTTGAAAAAGAGGAAAGGGGGATGGTGTGGAACTCATCGTTAGAAGAAAGTTCTTGGACAATCTGGATGGTCTTATCAAAATTTAGTTACAAATTGTTGTACTAGCTGCGGACTGGCTTTAAATCCTGGAAAGTCGCAGCTCATACTATTCACCAGGAGATGCGCCTCATGCCCAGCTTCCCTCAAAAGGGGTGCTTCACTTTTTCTCTCTGACAAGGTCAAGTTCTTGGGCGTGATCATGGACGGCAAGTTATCATGGAAGTCAAATTTGTGTAGTACAATGGACACTCTAATTTCTAACTGAGTCCTCTTGTCGGGTCTGCCACAATAACCTAGCCTTGGATCGTTACCTTAGACCTCTTGGTGGAATTACACGCCAAGAATTTTCATGAGTTCTTGTGTTCAAAATTCGTGATCAATAATGTCCACTTCGAGCTTGCGGACTGGGATTAAGACCCCATTCTCAGGATCTTCATCTTCGAAAGCATAAAGCAAAAACTAATAAATTCATTCTCTTTCTTTGACTACACACCCTGTATTTAATTTCTTTTATCGCACTAAAACGCTTGTAGTGCTCAGTTAACAGTTGTTTCAAGTTTGTAAGTATACAAACAAATTAGATAAGACATGTTGCTTGTCAGCTTGTTGCTGCAGTCACTGCTTCTGGTCGCGCGAACGCAAAGTGTAAACAAGAGTTTGCAAGGCATTTCACGCCTAGTAACTGGCAATGACTTCCTAGCCGGTGAAGTCAAAATGAAGATGGGGTTTCCGTAGTCAGATACATGTACATACCTTTGCATGTACATATGTATGCTTTACTAAGCGGGCAAACGATAATAAATGAATGACGACCGTGCAAGGAAGCGGTTAATGAATAGAAAAAAAAAGTAAATAACAAATAAAATAAAAAATTATGAGTAGAATGCGAAGAGCTTATTTAATGACTTTGCATTGCATTTTAGCAAAGTTTGAAGCGTAGGAAAAATTATTCAAAACGTTTAGTTGTTTATGGATAAAAGTGGGGTTGGGACACGCCAACGCTAAAGATCGATTGCTGTAAACATAGCAAGATCGTCATCATCAGACCACCCACCCGCTCGCTCATCAGTAAGCTCATCAGCTCCATATGTACATATATAGCAGCAGCTAACTCCTCGCAACCATCAACAATTAACAACAAATATTTTTTTACACAGTGCAAAATGTGTTGCAAAGTTCAGTTGTTTATGAGTGTGACTGCGCATAAGACGTGTGTAAATAAATGCACAAATTAAATTTTATTGTAAAAAGGAAAAATAAAACAATATTCATATACATACATACAGGCATGCATGCAGAAGTTCTGGCAGCAAAGCAAATGCATTTGGGAATTCAAACCAATTTTTTATACAAGTTTTTCTTGCGATGATGAATCATAAATTGTAAAGTGAATTTGAATGAGCACCAACAACAGAATCGCACACACACACACGCACAAACAAAAAATGCTGTAATCTCCAGAACAACATTAAACAAATATTCAAGTTTTCCTAAAATTAAACAATTGATTTTGAAACCATCAAAAAAAGTAACATTCAACAAATGCATTTGAAAACTCCAATGGCGGATGTGTTGCTAATTGATGATCTACTTGGCGATTTACGCATACTAAAGAGTAATTGTGTTAGTATTGTCACTAATTGAAAATAATGAAAAATTTATATTTAAAAAATGAAGAATTAATGGAATTGACATTTGCCCTGCGCGACGCGACAGCTCGCTGAGACATTGTACAAATGCAATACAATTCTTACATGAATTTCAGCTTATCAGTCGGCTGCTCATGCTCTTCTTATCTACACTTACTTATATACATACAAAAATACATACCCACGTTTGTTCTTGCACTCTTACTGATTCCTATTCTCTTTCTTTATCTCTTTCCAGCTGGAACTGCTACAGCGTCAAGTCACTGACTTAGCTGACACACAGAATATCGCCGAGGATCGCACGACACGCACAAAGACAGAATATGCTGTGCTACAGACGCGCTATCACATGCTCGAGGAGCAATATCGGGAGGTGAGTGAAGAAATTTTGAATGAATCAAGTTTTTAATGACTGAAAGCTATTAGCTCAAGAAAGAGCTTTCCTAAGAATTCTTATCGATGAAGGTTATAGTTTTTGCGAGAAATCGAAAGGCTTAAATTAGAACTCCGAAACCAGCTCTTTAGGCTGTTGGCTCTCTTTGAGCGCCGCAAGCCAGAAGATCGGATTTTTTTTATTTTTTTGGTAGATATAGCAATGAGTGAACGAAAGAAAAATTCTGCAGACGATTTACGGGCCTTTGGGCGTTGGTGTTGTGGAATTCCGCAGACGTTGGAACTACGAGCACTATGAGTTTTCAGTTGACACAGAAGAGAAACGACTGGGGTGCTTTATTGTACTCACTAGCGCGAATCAAGAAAAAGAAGATAACAAAACTATGCGCACAAAAAATGGAACTCAGACTGCATGCCGTCCATTGTACTGTTCTCGTATCCCATTTATTCTGTTTCAAATTTGCACGATTTGCGAATAATTCAGAAATTATTTGGCGAAGGTTCCAATGTCGCATCCTCTTCAAGGTAGAAAGGACAAATGGAGCCGCATGTATAACTTTGACAGTCAGGTGCTTATGCCACGAAAAGTGACCAGTCAACAGTCTCGCAAGCTACCTGCAGTCCAATCGGCTCAATAAAATACCAGAGATCCCCTGAGTTAGAGGGCAACATGATTTTTCTCCTACTGCAATCAGATCCTCCCAGTCACTGTCGAGTGAAATATTCACCCAGTTTCTGTCGGTGGCTTTCATGGACGAAGGTCGAAGGCAGATTGTTGGGTATCAAAGAGCTCAGGTGTTCATTGTAATATAATCTCTAATTTTTGCGAAGGCGGGGTATGGACAAAAAAGTCTTCCGCGGTCTCATCTCCTTCAAGGTAGGGTGGGCAAATAGGGCTGTCATGTATGCCTGTCACAGTCAGGTGCCTATGTCACGAAAAGTGACCAGGCAACAGTCTCACAAGCTATTTGCAGTCCAATTTGCTTAGAAGCAAATACCTAGCGAGAACCTCTGAGACAGAGGGCAACATGAATTTTGTCCAACTGCAAGTGAAATATTCACCCAGTTTCCGTTAGAACGAGGAATACTTGGTTTGCGCACTCCCTGGCCAAATTGTCAAACGACTCATTACCAGGCACTCCCGAGTAACCTGGCACTCAGCGTGGCGTGGACGAGCTAGTTTGAAAGTAGTTAGAAGCCTGGAAAATGCCTTGAGTGCAGCTCCATATTTTCCACCACGTAGTTAATGGACTTGAGGATGTTGATTGAGGAGTCATCGGTAAAGTTTTGATAATGTGTAAGAACTTCAGTAGGCAGATATCCAACGCTATTGTTTAAGAGTCTGATCCACCACATCACAGTTGCTTAGCTGATAATAGGTCTTCTAGTTTAGGTATAAATCCATAGGATTCCTCCAGGTGACCAACCCATAAGCTGAGTTTGAGCTTATCCCTGGTGCAATGTGGAAGGAAGAATAAATATTTTTATTTTCATTATCTTATGATTCAATATTTGGAATTGATCCAAGTATTCCTATATAGACTTCTGGTAGATTTTTCGCTCATTAATTGGTCTGGAATGAGTAAATTCCTATTGAAGCATGGTTGGCATATGAGATCACTACTGGTGAGAGTGATCGCAATGGCGTTTAGTGCATTTAGCAGGATAGCGAAAAGGGTACTTACGAGGTGACGCATACTGTAGGAGAAGAGATTACTTACAAGTACATATACGTATGGTCAGTGTCTTGCCCGTGCAACTGAAACGTTGTGGTCTTCATAAGCTAAATCTTTTGTTGAGAAGCACTAAAGAACGTTCCTCCCTCTAATGTATGTCCTCAGTGATTCCTCTAAAAGGGGGACGGTGCTCGGCAGGGTGTAATCCCTCCTGGTGAATAAACAAAAGCAGCGGCAGAAGAAGATTGGGAAAGCAAAGCCAGCTGAAGCCATTTAAATCATGCCTTCAAAGGTTTCACGACTTGCGAAAATTAATTTTGATTGAGCACGAAGATGATAATCCAACGACATTTAGAGTTCTGAGAGCCAGGTTCATTTATTGTCGGGCCATCATACTTAGACCTTCTTACTAGGTACATATGTGTGTAGTTCTGAAACCAGGAGAAATCCAATGTCCATTCCATGAATTTGTCAAAACAATAACGTTTAAGCAAAAAACAAAACCGACTTCAAATCTCACATAAACATCTAAGATTATCGTTGATTTCTTTCTGATCCACTGATCGGATTTAAACCAAATTAGTATGGCAACACCTGTGAGGTAACGCCTTCCCTTAAAAAAAAAAAAAGAATTCTAGATCATAATATTAATCGATGCTAAGAGCATTAGTTGGCGAAACTACTCTCCAACGACAAAAAACGAAAAGTCGGACAGCTACAAAAGTCACATCTCAAAATTAAACCTA